>NC_033659.1:675757-706901 GCF_001601855.1 Plasmodium reichenowi | reverse complement strand
TTTATACACTCTGTATATGTATAAGTATTTTATTTTATATAATATTTTTAAAACTCTTTAGTGTAAAATATTAAGATGTTATATTCCTTTTTTTTTTTTTCAATTATTTTATGTAACTAGCTAAAATTATTCCATAATTCACATTTATGTGTGCATATAAGTAAATATAATCAAAAAAATGTAATAAATTATTTTCAATTAAAATATATATATTATATATATATATATATATATGTATATGTTCTATAAAAAATAAGATAAATATATATATTATAGAACTTATGAACATTTATTCACATAAATATATATATATATATTACTAGGACCTCTAACATAAAGAAATGTGCATATATATCTAAATAGAGTGTTATATATTGAGGAAACATAATTATGTGCTATAAAAAGTTGTAGAATAATATTTTATTAGAATTACAATATATTTTATATATTAAACATTTATTTTAGATAAATGTATAAAAAAAAAAAAAAAAAATGAGTAGATATTAAAAAAACTTTTTTGTTTCACATTATGGTAACAACATACGTGAATAACATATTGAAGAAATATATTTTTATTTATATTGAACTTTTTTCTTTAAAAAATAAAATAAAATAAATAAATAATAAGAATAAATAGATAAATTAAATAAAATGTGTACACGTTTTCACATTTGTATCTCATTAAATTTTATTTTATTTATAATACAAAAGAAAAAATATGTAATTATTATATTAAATTACAACGTATATACATATTTTTAAAATAGTATATATAAAACAAGATCAGAATTGTTCATAGAATAAAATTATAATAAATATATATATATTTTTTTTTTTTATTTATTTTTGTATATATAATATAGAACCTATTTATTTAGATTTTTATTATTTTATTTATTTAATTCTTTTTTTTTCTTATCATTTATAGAAATAAAAAAATCATTCAACATATTTTTATACATAAAAAAAAAAAAAAAAAAAAAAAAAAAAAGTTGTACATTATTTTCCTAATTCATGGTATATATAATAACAGTGTAACTAAAACGTTATTATATTTTATATTAAAAAAGAATATATATATAAATATTTTATATTTATATATATATATAATGTATAAGACTATTACAAGGGAAAAAAAAAAAAAAAAAGAAAACAAATTATACATATATTAATATAATTTTTTTTTTTTTTTTTTGTTATGAACATGCAAATTAAAATATAATCGTAGAAAAATAAAAAAAAAATCTTATTAACATTATTAATAATAATAATTATTTTCATTATGTATTGGGCTTATAAAATATTATTTTTTATAAAAAAGAACATTATCATTTTTTAATTTTGTTGGGTATTAAAAATTATTATATAATATATATATATATATATATATATATATATATATATAATTTAAGAATATATAGAATTTTTTTTGGAAATATCTTGTATTATTGATATATACCTTTTAACATATCCTTATATTGAATATTCTTAAATTATTTTTATTATTCTCTATAAATATGTAAATATATTATATATACATATATATAATATAAATTATAAATTATTCTTTATATAATATTATGTATATATTACAAATATCATATTTAATAACATTGCGTATATAGTATATATATTTATATATTAAACTATACTTATATTTCTGATAAAAAAAAAAACTTATTTTAAAATTTATATATTATCATTTATTTTAAAAGTTAATTTTCTTTTAAATATAATAATATGTAAAAAATATGTAAATTTTATTAATGTTTTTTTTAAAAAAGAATATATAAAATTAAAAAAGAGTTACTTTTAGAAAAATAAAAAAACACGAAGAAAAAAAAAACTGGTGTAGAATTTTTAAAACGAGTTTTTTTTTTTTTTTTTTTTTTTTTTTTATAATTTTATTTTAATAAATATATATATTTATAGACATAAAGAATAATGTTTAAAACATATACAAATTAAAAATATAAAAATTATTGATTTATTATAATTTTTTTTTTTTTTTAATATATATAATATATATATACATGTTTATTTTAATATGTTAACTGAATTTACATTATATATTTAAATAATATTATATGTATTACATATATATAATATATATTAATATATAATTATTTATATATATATATATAATTATATTATATAATACAAAACATGTACCCCAAAAAAAAAAAACAAAAAAACAAAAAACAAAAAAACAAAAAAAACAAAAAAACAAAAAAAACAAAAAAAAAATGTAGCGTAAACATTAATATATTAAATCTGAACAAAAAATTTTATACAATACATTTTATTGTAATAATAATTTTATATAATTTGAATACGTTTCCTTTTTTTTTTTTTTTTCATATATTTTTCCATTTATATATAAATATTATATATTTGTATATATTTCCATTTTATTTATATTTATGGATATTTTTTCCATTGCTTTTTTAATTTTTTTTTTTTTTTGTTAATTTTTTCTTTTTATTTCACCTTATATATATATATATTTATATATATGGATTTATAGTATGTTTTGAATATACATATATATATATATATATATATATATATATATATATATATATATATAATATAATACAAATGTATAATTTAATCTGACATTATATAAAGAAGGGAAAAAAGAAAAGTTATAATTTTTATATCTAATATATGAATGAGAACTAATGGATACACGAGAATATATTATATAAATATATATTTTGTACTTAATATAAATTTATATATTTTAACATTTATACATATACATTTTGGTAATAAAAATATATATTATAATACATATGATTATATATATATATATATATATGACAATTCCTTTAAACCTTAAAAATATACTTGTGAAAATAATGATCTGATAAAAATATATATTATATATATATATTTTTTTATACATATAAATATATATACATATATATTTATATACATATATATTTATATATAACATTTTTCAAATAACAAATATGCAAAAAAAGGGAAATAAAATAAATAATTATATAAAGTAAATAAAATTAAAAAAGAAAAAAGAAAAAAGAAAGGAATATAGTAATATAACTTTTATATGTTTAATTAAGAAAGGAAAAAATTATAAACGAGGCAAAAGAAGCAAAAAGAAAAAAAAAAAAAAAGAGAGAGAGAAAAAAAAAGTAGAGGGAAAAAGAGAAGTATACTGAAGTGAAGATATGTTTAATTCAATATAAAAGGTATTTCAATAAAGAGCAGAACAAAAATATATAGTGGTTTAAGAAAAAAAAAAAAAAAAAGACGAAATAAATTGAAAAGAAGTATTACTCAAAATATTTAGTTGTATAATAGACAAAATGAACTCAAATAAAAATTTTGTTAATAAATTATATGGATATTATAGGGAAAATGATAACTATAATAAGAAAAGAATATTCATATATGAAAACACCGTTTATTATACTCCTGATGATTGTGTATTTTGTACACAATTAAATTGTACCATTAAAAAGAGATGGGATAAAAAGAAGAAAAAAAAATTAAAATCAACTGAGAAAGAAGAATATTTTAAAGATTATAAATACTTCGAAACGGAGAATAATGATAATACTGATGAATATTATAAAAATGATGAAGAAGAAAATGAAGCTTCCGATTTAATGATAACATATTGTGATAGGCATGTAAGCCTTATAAATATTTTAGTTAATATGTTTAAGATATATAATAAAAAAAAAACATATTTAAATGTTACGTTAAACATAAATTACGTTTTCCTTCAAATTATATATAATATTATTTTATATTTTGTTTACGTATATATATATTATACCAAATATATATATTATATATTAAGAACATATTTGTTCCTATTATTATATAATAGTTTTCATATCATACGGGAAAATTGTTATTATCCGAATATCCTTTTGTATAATTATTATAGAAACAAAATAAAGAAGGATATTCTACAACAATGGAAAATGAAAAAAAAGAAAAAGAAGAAAAAAAGAAAGAAAAAAAAACATTCTCTTTTCCTATGTAAGAAAAATATGAGGGACACAAAGAGTAATCGTTTTGTTAGAAACTATTCATATAAAATTATAAAGGATTCATATACCAATCACGTTGATGATGTTTTAATTAAATTTTTATTATATATGTTTTATGAAAAATTCATAAATAAATTTAATAAAAATTTTAATATACATCATCATCATCATCATCATGTTTATAAAAAAATATATCATTATAAGATAAAAGAAGGAATGCTTCCATTTTTGTGTGATCATATGTTCAAGTGTAATTACAATTTATTGTATATCTTTAACAGATACAATTTCCAATTTAATGCATACATATTATTAAATTGTAAAGAAAAGAACAGTGAACAAATATTTATATTTTTTAACAAGAAATTGTTAATTAAAAAAGATTATGTTATAAGCAACCTGCTTTATGTTATTAATAATATTAGGGGGGAAATAAATAAAATAAAAATAATATATGATGATGCAAAAAAATGTTATTTTATATTTTATAAAAACAAATGTACCTCTTGTCTTATAACACATAATATTTTAAATGTACCAATTGAAGTTATTAAAAAAAAAGGTGGTAATATTTATTTTGAGAAACCAAAAACTAATATAAAAAATGAGGACGTCAATTGTAAGTATAATAAAATATTTTATAAATATTATATAAGTGTGATAAATGATATGTTATGTATATCAAAAAATAATATGATTATTAAAAATATTGATAGTATAAATAAAAATCATAAAAGGCTAATAAAAATATCTAATTATAATATAACAAATGTTTGTATGTTTTTATTATTACCTGAGATTTTTTGTAAATATTATAAAAAAGGAGATAGAAAAAAGAAGAAAAAGAAAAATGTAAAAAAGATAATATTTAAAAAGAGAAGAGTGAATATTAAGTCGTATAAGATATTATTAAAATGTGAAATCCTAACACATTTTAATTTTTTGAATGTAATTAATTGTGATAGATATATCTATCAAAATAATTTGTATAATAATTTAGTTGGGTTAATAAAAGGATCTTATATGAAAACATGTACAAATGATGAGACAAATAGAAATGATGGAGATATAAATAATAAAAATGGTTATAATAATAATGAACATAGTAATAATAGTAATGACAGAAGTAATAACAATGGTGGTAATAATAATAACAATAATAATAATAATAATAATAATAATAATAACGGATCAAATAATGAAAATGGTAATAATAGTAATAATGATGAAAATGATAAGGATGACGATAAAAAAGGAAATGATAAAAAAAATGAGGACAAAGAAGATAAGAATAAAAGTGATGATGATAATGATGATGAGAAAAAAAATGGTGATGGTTTGAATCGTTCCTTTGATACCAAGAAAAGGAAAGAAAAGAATAAGAACAAGAATAAAATGAAATCAGATAACACATTAAATGAAAATGTAAAAGAATTATTATTTGATAAAGAAGGAAAAAGTTATACATGTACTAATAATGATTTAAGTCTAGTAAATAATACAATATGTGAATCAATTAAAAAGAGAAAAAGTAATAGAGGAGAAAAGAGAAATTATAATAATGAAAAAAATGATAAGAATTCATTAAATAATGTTATAGCTGAAAATGCATATAAAATTATAAAAAATGGTAGATTATATAAACCTACTGAACCAGTTAATATATTTCGATCACATAATAAATTTATGTTAAAAGAAATGATGTGGATGAGTATAGATTATTATGAAGAAAAGAGATGGAAAAAAAATGTTTCAAAAAAATTTGGATATTTAATGAGTAACCATTTTGAAGAAAAAAAAAAAAATGATAAATATTTTATTTCTTCTCAAATATCAAATGATATTAAAATGTTTTGGTTTTTTATGTTAAATGAAATCAGACCAGATTTAGTTCCAGTAGATTTAGATCATAAGATAAAAAATAAAAGTCACTTAAAGAACGATTTTTTGAATTCGTTTAGAAAAAATCTACAAATAGAGGAATATAATCTTGAGATGGATGATAATAATCAATATTCCTTTAATCAACATGATGGAATAAATGAGGAATCATCTGTACAAAATAAGAGTGAGAAGAATAGTTTTTCTATAAATACAACTATTCATGATAATTGGGGATTAATGAATAAGATGAGTCATCAAAATGGAAAAAATAATAACAATAATGATTATAATAACAAATGTGATGACAATAAAAATAATGATTATAATAACAAATGTGATGATAATAAAAATAATGATTATAATAACAAATGTGATGATAATAAAAATAATGATTATAATAACAAATGTGATGATAATAAAAATAATGATTATAATAACAATATAAATGTAATGAAAAAAAAGAATATCATAGATTATGAAAATTATGATCAAATTGTTATGAATATAGAAGAAAATGTTAATAAAGAATTATTGAAAAAACATAAAATATATAAAGAGGATTATTATACTGTTGAAAATGTTCATATAAACCATATACAATATGATGATAATAATTTATATTATAATGATGATCTATATAATTATTATCAATCTAAAAATGATGATGGATATTTAGATTTAAGTAATCATTTATATATTTATTGTTTACTTTTTATAAGTATTTCTCTTATCGAAATTAATGAACATATTAATTTTTCTAGACTTGATAGTAACGTTCCTAATGATGTAGATAACGCAATGTTAGAAGGTGAACAAAATAATAGTAATAACAGCAACAACAATAATAATAATAATAATAATAATAATTATAATAATTATAATAATGATATTTTTGTTAATTATATGAATGCATATAATAATGGAGAATTATTTTGTAATAATACACAAAGAGATAATATTAAATTTTCACAATATGGTACATTTAAAAAAATAAAAAACGAATTTGAAGATTTCAGAGAATTGAAAAAGAAAAAGAAAATAGATATGTTGAGAAATAACAAAGATAATTTATTAAGTAATGTGGAGAACATTAATTTAGATATCATAAGAAAAGGTAATAATGAATTTAAAGAAAACAAAATTGTTTTGAATAATGATAATAATGTATGCGATCCGAGTGTAAAAAGAAATAGCATTATGGATAAAGATATATATGAAAATGAAAAAGACATTAATAATTGTGAAAATAACATATTAAGAGGAAAACAAGAAAACATAAAAAATTATGAAGAAAACAAAATGATAGAAACGTATTATGATGAAATGTTACTAAAGAAGAAGAATATAAACCAATTACAATTAATATCAGAAGAGATGTTATTATCCAAAAGGGAGAATGATAATGGTAATGAGTATAAGAATAAGAATAATATAGATCAATATGATGAAGAAGAAAATTATAATGGATATGATAAATTAAATAAATATGTAAATAAAAGAATATTATCCATTGATAATAATAATAATAATAATAATAATATTGAAAATAAATTGGATTCATTTGTTGTACATAAAAATATGAACAATAGTAATATTTATAATATTCTCAGTGTACCTTCATTGAATAACACAGATGTAAAAGACCTAGTTGTTATACCCTATTCATATGATAATAATAATAATAATAATAATAATAATAATAATAATAATAATAGTAATAGTAATATAAAAACGAAAGAACCAGTTGGTACTACTAATCATAATAGTAGTAGTAATAATATAATATATGAAAATATTAAAAACGATTATATTAATGAAATAAAAGAAAAAAATGTAAATGTTTATTTACACAATATGGAGTTGTATGGAGGAATACCATATCCCTTTGAATACAAATATATTGATGATTTTTATGATGACATTAATTTGCCTTTAATGAATTTAGCTGAATATGATAAGTACACTTTTTTCTTATATTTATTTTATATGAAAAATTCTTCTTATATATTAAAGAAACAAATGAAAAAGGATAAAAGGAAACGTAAGAAAGAATTCACTGATGTACTTTTAACAAAAAAAAGAACACCTAAGAGGAAAATAAACAAATTAGAAAATGAAAAGAAAATAGAACAAATAGAAGATGCTGAAAAGATTTTAAGTTCAGAAAAAGTAGTTGATGGAGAAAATATATTAAAAGTCATAAATGATCAAAATAATTTATCAAATGAAGTTAATATTATTAAAGACGTAATTGTTTCAGGTACAAAAATTAATAGCAAAAATGAGGACAAAAATGATGAAAAAAATGATGAAAAAAATGATGAAAAAAATGATAAAAAAAATGACAAAAATGATGGAAAAATTGACAATAATGATGAAAAGGATGATAACAAAATTGGAGAAAAAGATTTTGATAAAATTAACGAAAAAGATGATAACAAAATTAATGATAAAGAAATCGTTGGTACTGTTTTAAAGACAAGTACTAAGAATAAGACTAAAAATAAATTGAAAAATAAAGATGGTTATGTTATTAAAAAAGAACATTTAGGAGATTTAGAAGAACGACAACAAAAGAAAATTAAAAAGAAAGAAATGGAAAGTATTAAAAAATGGAAAGAGAAAAAAGACGAATGGGAATTAGAAGAAACAAATTTCCTTCTTATATTAACAAAAACGTATATGAATTATATTAACATAGATGAAATAATTAAGAAGGAATATGGCATATCATTAAATAGCTGCACCGCATTAGGAGACATAAAAAATAAGAATAATATGAATAATATGAATAATATAGATGAAACAGATAATGGGAATAATATAAATATTGAAAATAATGTATATAATAGTAATAATAGCAATATTAATAATGTTGTGGAAATAAAAAATGCGAATAATAGTAAAACAAAGGAACATGAAGAAATTAATAATGATAACTCAAATGTAGAAAATAAAAATGTAACGAATGATTTTATAAAAAAATATAAAGGACATGAATATATCATGTCTTTTAATAAATTTGAAAATAATATAAATAATAAGTTGAAGAATTATACCGATTTTATAAATTGGAATATTATATCGGTAGCTTTAGTATCATATAATAAAATAAGTCATTTATATGAAAAGAAAAGAGGACCGAATGAATGTAAAGAAAAATTTCTATCATTAATAAAAGATGATATATATAAAATTACCAAGTTGCAAAACCTGTATCATGATTATTATTTGAATAATATAAAAAATAATAATAGCATGAAAAGAAAAAAGAAAAAATGTATGACCAAAGTAAAGTTCTTGCCATTATTTTCATCAAATAATGTGAATAAATTAATAGGTATGTTTAATAAATATATGAATGAAAAATTAAAGCAATATGAATTAAAAAAAATGGATATGAATAATAATAAAACCGAAACATTAAAAGTGAAGAATATAATAATAAAGAATGAAAAAATTGAAGAAAAAAAGCATGATGAGGAAATAAATATATTAAATAAAAATGATGATAAAATAAATGAATATAAAGATGAGTTAAACCTTAAAGATGAAGATATTCATTTAATAAAAAAAGTAAAAAAAAAATCCAATATTATAAAAAAAAAGAAAAAAGGTTTTTTTCATAATCTTTTTAGTACATTTTCTGGAAAAAAAAGTCGAGAAAGCTCAGAAGAAGATACTGATTGTGGTAGAGATAGTTTTTTTAGTTGTAGTGATGTAGAGATTTCTGCAACAAAATTAGATGATTCATGCATATCATTTAGTAATAATAAAAAGAAAAGAGCAAAGAAAAATATAAAACTTGGTGAAGAAGAAAATGAAAGTGAATGTAACAATGAAGGTGAAATTGCAAGTACTAAAAAAGGATTATTAGATATTAATAATAAAATTAATGATGAGAATGATAATCATAATTTTAATAAGAAGAGAAGTAGTAGTAACTATTATTTTGATGATTATTTTGATGAACATTTTGAAGATTATTTAGATGATTATTTTGAAGATGAATGGGATGATTATGTGGACGAAAATTTTGTTGATAACTCTGATGAATTTTTTGAAGAAGATGTAAATGAATTTAAAAAAATAAATAATATTGATGAGAATACATTTAATAATATTAGCACAGATATTATAAAAAAAAAAAATGAGAAAAATAATATAGAACATATGAAAGAATTGAATAATAACTATGTTGATGAAAATTCTCACATAGAAAAAAACGAACAAACCATTTGTGTAAATATAAAAAATAGTACAAATGAAAATAATAATATATTAATAAACAATGATACATTTAAATCGAAAGATGAAAAAAAAGATACATATAATAAGGAAGTATGTGTAAATAGTATATCACAATTAATAATATATAATAAATGTAAAGATGATGAATATATATATGATTTGAATTATATTTTAAAAAATAGAGATAAGATAAAAAAATGGTTGAATTGTATATGTAAGAATAAAAAAAATATAAGAGAATTTATGAATATAATAAATAATGATTATTTTGTTAAAAATAAATATTTTCATAGATTGATTGAAAGTGTTGTAAATAATATAAGTAAGGAACAAGCATCATTTGCATATTCTAATAATATGATAATAAATTCATTAAATAAAGAACCAGATTATGAATTAACATATAGAGAAAATAGCAATGATACAAATACAAATATAAATAATCCTTTAGATAATGAATTTATTAAAATGATAAGAAAAATAATGGAATATGATAAAAAGAGAAAATTAAAAAGTATACAAAAATTAAAAAATATATCAAATAATTATAGTTATAATACAATTAATGAATTTTATATATCAAAACCAAATGAATCATATAATAAAGTAAATGAATTTGTTCAGAAAATATTGAATTATGTACCTTATGTAGATGATAAGAAAAAAATTATTATAAAAAAAATTAGGAAAAGATTTCAATGTAAAAATCTTATAACACAAATTTTATTAGCTGATTATATATTAGATAAATTAAAAAATTTCCCAATTAATGAATCTATAGAATCATCTAAAAATAATAATAAAACAATTGATATGTTATTATCTGAAACACGATTAAAAGCTTATAGTAAATATATTAATGAACATTTTAATGATAATTACGATCCAGTTAAAATTGAAACATCATTTTTAAAAATGTTTTCGTCTGAAAATGATGAATTATATAAAAAGAATATATTGAATAGTAATAAAGAATTAACAGGCATAAATATTAAGTCTGAAGAAGTCACACTAAATAAATCTATCCAAGAAGCGACAAATACTGTATTAAAAGATACTATTATTGAATCAAATGAAATATCATGCATTGTTGATAAAACGGTAGATATAAATAATGAACAAAATGATAAAAAACATGACACTTCCCCTGCAGATATTAATAATAAGGACTATATTGGATATATGCATGTTAATAAGAAAGAATTGGTATCTCTACAAAATTCTTTTAACCCTTCAGATATAATTCAACAATGTGTTAATAAGGTTGAAGTGTATAATAAAGATGTATGTCAGATCAATGGATACATGAATATCAATGATGATAATAAAATGAATAATTTTGTAAATAACAATATAATTCCTATCGATAATAATGTGAATAATGTGAATAATGTGAATAATATAAATAATAATAATATTGTGAACCATTTAAATAATAATAATGCGAATAATATAAATAATAATAATATTGTGAACCATTTAAATAATAATATAAGCCAAATTAATAATAATTATAATAATAGTAATATGAGTAGTATTTATATCGCATCTGATCAAAATGAACATTTTAATAAAATGACAATGATGGAAAAACAGGATCCAATGGATAACACAAAACAACGTTCACACTCATCATATCACACATCTTTTCATATGCAAAATAATAATACGCCATTATACAATAAATTGGAAGGAGATCAAATTAAATTATCAAAATATAATAGTTTAGAATCTAATAAGAATAATATAGATATCAATTCAACTAATAACAATGCAACCAAAATAAAAGATAACGTAATTAAAGCAAATAATAAAGGATCAACAAGAGGCAAGAGACAAACCTTATCATTAGTTAAACCACATAAGGAAAGTGAACATGTTCAAGATTCCTCTGTAATAAATCAACCAGTAAAAAATGTATCGTCCAAAGGGGAGGAAATTATATTAGGTAATAATAGGAAGAAGTCACAACCAATTAAAAATTTAGATATTACAAATAAAATGACAAAATATAAAACTTCTGTTAGTTCATCCATTTTATCTTCAGATAAGATAAAGAACAACAATATTTTAAATACTGTACAAAATGAAAGTGCATATTTATCCAGCAAATTTAATTCCAACGTGCAAACGTTAAATAATAATGTGAATAATAATGTGAATAATAATGTGAATAATAATGTGAATAATAATGTGAATAATAATATGAATAGTAATATGAGTAATAATATGAATAGTAATATGAGTAATAATATGAATAGTAATATGAATAGTAATATCCACGTTATGGATCAAGGCTCTTTTTTCACGCCCAATACGGTAAATAGAGAAGTTAATAATTTATTAAATGAAGAACAAAGAATAAATACAAACGTTATAAGTAGTCATTATAATTCTATAGTATCAAGTACACAATTTATAAATGATAGAGGAAATTACACAAACAGAATACAAAAAATATTAAGTAATAATAAATATAGTATAACTCCTATGAAAAATAATATAACCCATGAAAATATGAATAATTGTATAGTTAATCATCAAACACCAAATAAAAACATACAAGAATATTATATTCCAAATGCATCACCAAATAAATTAAATAAAAGAATATCAAATGTAGATATGATGAAATCAAATACGTCATCTATATTATATCCACAAGCACATAATTCGGTTTCGTCTAATATTAATAATGTATCTGAAACTCTACAAAATGTGAATGCATTGCATGCTTCAAAGAAATATCATATGAGCAATTCTAATGATATTTGCACAAATATAAATAACAACAATAATAATAATAATAATATGCATCATAATAGTATGAATCTGAATAATATGAATACTATTAATATGAATAATGTTAATATGAATAATATCAATATGAATAATATCAATATGAATAATATTAATATGAATAATATCAATATGAATAATACTAATAATAATGTGAATAATATTAATATGAATAATATTAACAGTAATGTAAATAATATTAATAATTCTATGAATAATATTAATATTAATATTAGTAATAATATTAATTATAATATTAGTAATAATTATAATAACAGTGTAAGTATGTACAATATTCCAAATCAGGAAGATGATAAATTTATATCACCCTTACATTCTTCAATGCAAAATAATAAATATATGCCTATAATAAATCGTAATAATAGTAGTATGTCGTATAATAAAACACCCATATGTGATAGTGTTGAATTACCAATAAAACAAATGTCAGGAAATATTTCAAATAATTGTAATGCTTCTATGCAATTAGAAGTTTCATCCAATAGTTCATCAAAGAAATTACAACATACCATAGGTAGTAATACAATCAATACGGATAAAAAATCCTTATTAATGTATATAGAAAATAGAGCAAGAACTGGATCATCATCTATAAATAAAATAAATGATGATATGTTCTCTATAAAATCATCAACTCCAAGTAATTATCCTGCGTCCTATACAACACATCAACAATTTATATTAGAAAGTGAAAACAAGTCAAATTTATATCATGACCAAATATTAAATCAAGATGTTATAATGGATAATAAAAATGTACAAAATTTTACATATGCTCCATGTTCTAATAGTCTCAATAACAATTTAAAAAATACAAATACTATGAATAATGAAACACGATCGAATATCATTTCAAATTATAAACAGGTGAAATATTCAAATATAAGTGTAAATAATACACCTAATAATGTAGTTGTGCAAACTCAAAATATGGCAGTACAAAATAATGCAAAAAAGTCCTTAAACGGTTCGACTACACACCCAATAGTAAATCGAACAAATATGGAAAATATAGACCTTATAAAATTAGCTAATGATCCATTAAACATTCATAGAAACGGTATGCATATGGGAAACATGAAGAATGATAATATAGAAGAAAAGAAAAATGTATCATCAAATATAAGAAGTATAGCAGATAATTCTGAACGATTACAAAATATACATTTAGGAAATCAACAAAATGATATACAACATATGAATTTGGATAACATAAATAATAATAATAATAATAATTTGAAGATGAAGAAAAAGAGTAAAAATAACATTAATATAAATAATAACCCTAGTAATAATCTTAATAATAATGGACAAATTGATAATACCTATTTAAATGTATCACCAACCATTTCAAATTCATTACAACAAACAAATATGTACCAAAGTGATATGAAAAATAGTATTATATATAATAGTAGTATACAAGAAAAAGATCCAAATAATAGAAATTTTAACACACAAGGAAATAATGTGCAAACTATGAATCAACCAAATGGTAACGTATACAATGTAAATGTGCAAAATAGGAAACAATCCAATTTAAATCAATATGTCAATCCTATGAATTTCTTAATACAAGTTTTAAATAAATGTAATAGTAATACGAATGGTCAAGGTAAATCAAGTGCAAGTAATGTTAATGTGAATTATGCTAATGTAAATAGTGCTTCCTTGAACCAGCCAAATATAAACAATGTTGGTATAAATCACCCAAATATAAACAATGTTAGTATGAATCAGCCAAATATAAACAACGTTAGTATGAACCAGCCAAATATAAACAACGTTAGTATGAACCAGCCAAATATAAACAACGTTAGTATGAACCAGCCAAATATAAACAACGTTAGTATGAACCAGCCAAATACAAACAATTTTAGTATGAACCATCCAAATACAAACAATTTTAGTATGAATCAGACAAGTACAAACAATTTTAGTATGAATCAGACAAGTACAAACAATTTTAATATGAACAAACCAAGTACAAGCAGTTTTAGTATGAACAAACCAAGTACAAGCAGTTTTAGTATGAACAAACCAAGTACAAACAATTTTAGTATGAACAAGCCAAGTACAAACAATTTTAGTATGAACAAGTCAAGTACAAACAATTTTAGTATAAACCAGACAAGTGCAAACAATATTAGTATGCATCAGCCAAGTACAAACAATTTTAGTACGAACAAACCAAGTACAAACAATTTTAGTATGAACAAATCAAGTACAAACAATTTTAGTATGAACCAGCCAAATATAAATAATATTATTATGAACCAACCCAATACAAATAATGTTCATATGAATAATCTAAATATGAACCAATCTAGTATGAATCATACAAATATGACAAGTCCAATATTTAATCAATCAAATTCTTCTAAACAAAGCGTTAACGAAAATGCTTTTGTACCCCCTGCATATCATACGTCAAATATAATTCAAAAGAATGCAACCTCAGTATATAATGATAATTTTAATAATCCTAATGTGGTGAATGTGGGATTAAAGAATACTATGACAAAAAATATTATACAAAGAGTACCTCAAAAAAAAGGATATTCTACTCATGATATGAACCAACAAGAGAGATTACAACAAGAAAGGTTGCAACAAGAAAGATTACAACAAGAGAGATTACAACAAGAAAGGTTGCAACAAGAAAGATTACAGCAAGAAAGATTGCAACAAGAAAGATTACAACAAGAAAGATTACAACAAGAAAGATTACAACAAGAAAGGTTGCAACAAGAAAGATTACAGCAAAAATGGGAACAACAAAAAATACATCAAGAATTATATCAAAAATCACATAATGATAAGGAAAGTGAAACTAATAATTCTTCATCTTATCAAGATTTAAATAATCACACTTTACAAGAAAATACAATTGCAAAGGATTCAATGAGACAACACATATTCTTAAAAACAAGGCAACAAGAAAATATACCAAAAGAGTTGCAAAAAATGCATTCTCATCAATTACAAACAGAAAAGATGAAAACCCAACAATTATCTGCACATTCTTTACAACAACAAATGTATCCGCAGCAAATGACATCACAGGTACATTCATCCTTTCACGCGCAAAAAATTAAACAGCAGTTACAACAACAAATGAATCATCAACAAATAAATAAACATCAAATGAATCAGCAGCAAATGAATAAGCAACAAATGAATCAACAACAAATAAATCAACAACAAATAAATCAACAACAAATAAATCAACAACAAATAAATCAACAACAAATAAATCAACAACAAATAAATCAACAACAAATAAATCAACAACAAATAAATCAACAACAAATAAATCAACAACAAATAAATCAGCAACAAATAAATCAACAATCAATGAATAAATATCCATATCAAGCACAAGAAATAAAAAAGCATATGGATCAACTACAACAAAATGTATCAATAGTGACACAACAAAAAATGCAGCCAATTTATTCTGTGAAACAAAACATGCCATTTAATGAGGAAAATGAAATGAAAAGAAACACAAGGAAAATAACTTTACCAATGACTCACCAAATCCCCAATGTACCTAACATACAACAACAAATAAATAATAAAATGGATGAAAGGATGTCAACAGAAAATATAAATGAGAATAACTTATATAATATGATGAATAGAAAATTATCTACCTCTATAAATAAATTTAACAATCATGATCAGTATTACCCATATGATTCTTATCAACAACAACAATTACAAGGGAATAATATTAATGTTATGGATATTAGAAATGTTGATAAAAATGAAAATAATATATTTCTATTAAAAAATAATCAATCAAGAGATATTCAAAACAACTGTACGAATATTATGATGAATAATAATATGCCATCATCATATATCTCTCCAGGACAAGCTTATAAACTAAATTCTAATCAAAATATAAATCACACCCAACAAAAAAAATAATACTACAAGTGTCATTTTTACGTATAAATAAATATCTTATTTAAAAAAAAAAAAAAAAAAAAGAAAGAAAGAAAGAAAGAAAGAAAGAAAGAAAGAAAGAAAGAAAGAAAGAAAGAAAGAAAGAAAGAAAAAGAAAATGTAACATTTTTTTAAATTATTAACTATATCTTTCTAAATATAAAACACTTGTATGTTTAATATGTGTTAGACATGAAAAAAAAACAAAAAAAAAAATTTAAATGAAAATAAAAAAATGTAATTTTAAAATGCTACCTCTGTAGAACAATTTTGAGTACGTATATATTTAAGGAAAATTTATAATTATGTACATTTTTTTAATTAATATATTAAAGTTTTATTGTCCAAAATATTTTTTTTGAGTTTCTCGTCATTCATGTATGTGTTTGTTATTCGTAAACAAAAGTTTGTGCTTTATAAAATATGGAATGACAAGTTTTTTTTTTTTTTATTTTTTATACATTATTATTTAAAAATATTTTTATTATATTATTATATTATTATATATAGTATATATATATATATATATATATTTTAAATTATAATATTTTCATTTATGATTTTTTATTGATTCTTATAAATAATTATTATAGTAATTATTTTTATTTTTTTTTATTATTTTTTTTTTTGGTTTTTTTAAAATGAAAATTTTTTTTTGATGATAAAAAACAACACGCCTACGTTTTTGTTTTTAAAAACATTATAAATTTATAATATTATTTTATACATATTTGTGCGGTTAAGGATTATGTGGATATATATATATATATATATATATATATATATAATATTATACTAATATACACTTTCTTCTTATTAATATAAGAACAGAACATAAAGCTGAAAATACCATAAGTTTTTTTTTTTTTTCTTTTTTTTTTTGATAATTCTATAATATATATAGAAAGAACAGAAAGAAATAATAATATATATATATTGTGTACATATTTCTATAAAAATATAAAATACATGAAAACGTCCATTTTTTTATTTTTTTATTAAATATATTACAGATATTATTAATACTCTCTCTATATATTTTTTTAATTTAATATTTAAAATATATTTTGAATGTATGAATAAATAATAAGCGATCCTATATAATTTCCATAGAACATTTATTTTTTTTTATAAAAATGCTTTAAAAAAAATATCAAGATATAATGATTACATTTTTGTATCTTTTTTTTTTTACTTAATATATAATAAATATATAATTCATTTGGCATAAAAAAATTTACTCTAATTTATATTAAAAAAAAAAAAAAAAAAAGATAAGAAAGACTTTTTTTTTTTTTTGAATCTTTGAAGGAATTTCGATGAAATAAAAAAAGATACCATACAAATATTATTAAATAATAATGATCTATAAAAATATAAATAATTGTATATATTTTTTTGAAAGATATATAAATTTTACTCCATATATATAACATATATATTATATATATATATATATATATATATATATATATATATATATATTATATAATGCAATATAAAAAAAATACTATAATGTTGACAATATGTAAAATCTTCTAGAAAAAAAAAAATTATAATAATATTATATATAATAATATATTATATATATATATATATATATTATTATTTTGTATTATAAAAAAATACCCCTAATTTATTTAATAAATAACTTCAAGTATAAAAAGAAAAAAATTTTGTACGAAACAATACTGTAAGAAAATTTACATAGATGTTATTTTTTTTAGCAAAAATTTTATCTGAGAAAAAATAAATTTATTTTTATTTACATTTTATTATTATTAAAATATATAAAAAAATGAATTAAATTAAAAAAGTAAAGCATATTTTTTGATATGATGAAATGAAAAATATGATATAATAATTATATATACATATCTTTTTTTTCTTTTTTTCTTTTTTTTTCTTTTTTTTTTGTTTGGGAAATCCTATAAATGATTAAATAGAAAGAAATATAAGAATAATCATATATATATATATATATATATATATATATATATATATACATATTTAAGTGTTAACAATAATTATATATATATATTATATATATATATATATATAATATATATATTGAAACATGATAAAAAAAAAAAAAAAAAGTAAAATAATATAAAATAAAAAATTAAGATATAAATAAATAACATTTATGTATTATAAGATATATAATTTATGATATCTATATAAATAAATATATACATTTATATATATATATACATATATATAATATCCCCAATTTTTTTTTTCTTTTTTCTTTTTTCTTTTTTTTTTTTTAATATAAACAACTGAATCATTTGTTTAATAAATTATATATAAATAATTCGATTGTGCATATATATGTATAAAATATTGTAGATATATATAAGATCAAGATGGAAGAAAAGAAAGTGGATTATAAAATTGAACCGGAGAGAAAAGAAGCTGCTATAGATACATCTAACTGGCCCTTATTATTGAAGAATTATGATAAGTTAAATATACGTACATCTCATTTTACTCCTTTACCAATGGGAAATTCTCCATATTCAAGAAATATAGAAGAATATTTAAAATATGGGATTATAAATTTAGATAAACCTAGTAATCCTTCATCTCATGAAGTGGTTTCATGGATAAGGAAAATTTTACGATGTGAAAAAACTGGTCATAGTGGTACATTAGACCCTAAAGTGACAGGTGTTTTATTAGTTTGTTTGAATCGAGCAACAAGATTGGTAAAATCACAACAAGAATCAGGAAAAGAGTATGTTTGTGTATGTAAATTTCATTCGAAACCTAAGAGTATAGAAGAGGTAAAATTAGTATTAAATAATTTTCAAGGAGCTATATTTCAAAGACCTCCATTAATATGTGCTGTTAAAAGACAATTAAGAGTTAGAACAATATATGATTCAAAATTATTAGATTATGATGAAACAAATAATGTATGTGTATTTTGGGTTAAATGTCAAGCCGGAACATATATAAGAACGTTATGTGAACATATAGGTTTATTATTAGGTGTAGGGGCACATATGCAAGAATTGAGAAGAGTCAAATCTGGAAACATGACAGAATATGATAATATGTGTACATTACATGATATATTAGATGCTCAATATATATATGATACTACAGGTGATGAATCATATTTAAGAAAAATTATTACACCATTAGAAAAATTACTGATAAATTTCCCACGTATAGTTATAAAAGATAGTGCTGTTAATGCTATATGTTATGGAGCTAAGCTAACTATACCAGGGGTTTTACGATTTGATAATAATATTGATGTAAATACAGAAATTGTCATTATGACAACAAAAGGAGAAGCAGTTGCATTAGCCATTGCACAAATGACATCAACCGTTATAGCAACAGTAGATCATGGTGTTGTGTCCCTTACCAAAAGAGTTATTATGGATAGAGATACATATGATGTAAAATGGGGTTTTGGTAATAGATCTATGGAAAAAAAAAAACTCATACTTGCAGGACTTTTAGATAAATATGGTAAACCAAATGAGAAAACTCCATTAAGTTGGATAAAGAGTGAAGGATATGCTCCAAAATTAATTGGAACAAATACAACCAATTATAATTTAGATATACAAAATCATAATACAGTAAATGAAAATAACAATAACAATAAAATTGAAAAAAATAACCTAACTACACCAATGAATACAAACATTAACGATCAAATATCTGAAGGAAATAAAAATCAAAATGAAAATGCAGAAAAATCTGATTCAAGTGATTTAAAAAAGAAAAAAAAAAGAAAAACATAAAAAATTAAAAAAAAAAAAAAGGTAATTAAAATTTTAAAAGTTTGTGTAATATGTAATTTATTCATTTCATTATATGCTTATTATATTATTTATTAATATTATATATATATATATATATATATATCCATATGTTTATATGTATAGTCTTTTTTTTGTTTATTAAATTTTTATAATACCTTAAATATTCATAGAAACATTAAAATAACTTATATTTAGATATAATTAGAAAGAAACATTTCTCTAAATATATAACAAGTTTTTAATTTTATTTATATGATATAAAAGTTATAGGATATTTTAAAAACTCTAAACACAAAAATTAAAAAATAAAAAAAAATAATAAAAAAAAATAATAAAATAATAAAAAAAAATAATAAAATAATAAAAAGGGTTCGTATAAGAAAGGTATGTGTTTGAATGATGAATTGTTATCATTCATATATATATTTATATAAAAATATAAAAAATATATATAAAAATCTATAAAAATTTATAAAAATCTATTTTAAAATATATTAAGAGATAGTATAATAGCACAAAAGCTTACAATGTCTAACATATTGAAATCAAATATTTAAACAAATACATTGTAGTGTACATAAA
Source organism: Plasmodium reichenowi (assembly GCF_001601855.1). Classification (NCBI taxonomy): domain Eukaryota; phylum Apicomplexa; class Aconoidasida; order Haemosporida; family Plasmodiidae; genus Plasmodium; species Plasmodium reichenowi. The sequence continues at coordinate 685,588 of NC_033659.1, read as the reverse complement.
ATAATTATATATTATTAAATTATATTTTATTTTTTTCTTTATTTATGTATAAAAGGAATTAATACTGACATATTAAATAATGCTATTTAATTATTATTTTAAAATGTACCAATCATATTAATGGTGAAAAATTATAATTATGTTATAAAAAATAGATGCCCCTATATTTGCACGTATCTCTATCAATATTTTATAACCATATATATATATATATATATTTATTTATTTATTTATTTTTGTATGATTATTCATTTTATCAGCATATTTTTATTTCTAAAAGATATGAACACATTTACATTGATTATATTTCTATTCCCCTCTATTGTCTTTCCTTTTAAATATTTCATATAAATTTAAACGTTGTTTTGTTCTATCATGTTTTCTCTTTCTCTTTCTTTTTATTTTTAATTTTTTTATTCTTTTTTTTATTTTTATCTTTTTCCTTATCATTATCCTTATTTTTTCTATATTTTTCTTTATCTTTTTTTTTCTTATTACTATCTTGGTGTACTTTTGGTCCATCATCCTTTTCATTATTATGGTCTTTTTCTTCAGGAGAGAAACTTATGTTACCCTTAGGTAACTTGGGCATAGTATTATCATATTTATGTTTATTGTCATCATCATTATCCTGTATGGTAACTATTTTATTTTTTGATCTATATGAGCCAAGTGAATGAATATTGGTGTTACTGTTAAGATTAACCATTTCAGAATGTATGCTTGTTTTTTTTTTCATTTGTACTCTTTTATAATTTGCTTTGGCTCTATTTAGAAATTTATCAAAATGTAAATGAAGAAGTCTCTTAAATTCTGAATCACTAAGAGACAATAAAATAGCTTCTGTATCTAAGATAACATTAGCTGTTCTTTTAATATTTTTGATAAGAGCCAATTCACCAAAATAATCAGCTTTTTTTAAATTAGATAAAACTATTTTATCTTTATTACTTTCTGTATTTTTTTCAACAGTAACTAATCCTTTACATATAATATAAAATTTATCATCGTATGTATTTGCTTTTATAATAGTATGATTAGGATTGTACAATTCTAATTTCATTGCATATGATATTTGAACAAGTTCTTCTTCAGATAGATATCTTAATATAGGAACATTTTTAAGAACTGGTAAAATATGAGTACAATTTTTTTGTCTTTCTTCTAACATAGGTTTTATATTTTCTTTATATACAGTTCGTTCTAATATCCATACAGTTGCCATATCTGAACTTATTTTTACTTCATAATTTGATGGAATTTCATTAATAGCTTGATCACATCCATATACTTCATTATTTTGAACAGACCCTATTGGAGCTTCTATACCAAATAAATTATATGTTATTAAATTGGCTTTACCATCATAAATACATATAATTGGTGCTTCATCATCATTTTGTTTAATTAGAACATCACCATATTTCATAATTTTTCTATCCATTAATGTAGTGAAAAAAGATCTTTGTTCTAGTGTTAGAAATTTAAAATATACATTACTTTCTAATAATTTAACTATATGTGTACATTCATTTGTAAATATTTTATGATGACCTTTATTTAGTATTATAGGTTCTTCATATATTACTTCAAAATTTGTTTCCATCATATCAGTATTCATTTTAGTAAGATTCTCGTTTCCTTGAAAAAAATTAACCACTTGATTTAAAAGAGATTTCTTTAAATTATATGCATTATATGCTTCTTCAATAAATAATTCACCATTCATTATACTAAGAACAATTTCCAAAGGAATATATTCTTCATTCATTATATTAATTTCATCCCATATAGTTTTTATATTTGCATTACTTAATCCAACTTTCTCACATACAATTTCAAAGTTAATATAATTACATAAAGCATCTTCAACATTTAAAAATACGATATTTTTAAAAGCTAAGATACTACTACCGTAAACTTCTGTTAATCTTAAATTTAATTCATATTTATCTATTTCTTCATCCTTATAAATATTTTTATATAAATCGATTAATGTCAATATATTCTTTTCATTACATAAATGTTTAAACACACTTTCTAAATTTTCTAGAGATCCAAATAAATCTTCTATATTTAAAGAAATCATGTAATCTAAGAAATCATTATATTTTACATATCCAGTGTTAAATTTATCTATACCTTTATAAAAATGATATATAGAATTATATTCAGAATTAATGAACATAATTAATGTTTCCAACAGTTTGTTTATATCAAGTTCAGATGAATTAGAGTTACTAATTTTTTTTTTTAAGATGCTTGAAGATTTCTTAGGAAAATCAATAACATATTTATCATTTTCTTCTTTTTTATTTTCTACGTTTTCTTCATTGTCTGTATTTATGTATTCACTTTTTATTATATTACTATTTGAATCTTTATTGTTATCTTTATATATATCAACTTCTTTATTTTCTTTTGTCACATTATGATTATTTTTATTTAACCATTCTTCATGAGAATTTTTTTTTTTCTTTTTTTCTACTTCAATTTTTTCCGCCTGGTTCGGATAACTTGAAATAATATAACTATTATTACTATTATTACTATAATTACTATTATTATTATTATTATTATTATATGTAGTAGTAGCAAATGTATTTGTTGCTGTATCCGGCTTATCCTTGATAACATCATTTTTTGTATCACCTTGATTATCATACGCCTCTTCAGAATTAATAATATTACTATTACTCTTCATATTAATCTCGTCTACCTTCCTTTTCATAATTGATTTTATCTTTTTCTCTTCTTTCAATTTTATCTTTTCAATAACTTTCAATTCCTTCATCTTAATTTCATTAATTTTTTGCTCCTTTTCCTCCTTAATTTTTTTCATTTCTTTTTCATTATCTATACTGTACATACTATATTCACTAAAAATACTTTTTGAATTATTAAAATTGTTTGTATCATAAATTTGGATATCATTAGAACTTTTTTCCTTTTGTTCGTTTATATGTTTAATATTTCTCCCTGTTATATCTTTGTGTTCATCATTCCTTGTTTGATAATCATATCGATTTTGGTTTTGGTTTTGGTTTTGGTTTTTGTTTTTATTTTTATTTTTGTTTTTTTCCTTTTTGTTTTTTTCTTCTTTTAGTTTCTCATTTATCTCCTTTTCAAAACTAAAAACATCGCTACTATCTTCAGAAATGCTACTGAATGAGCTTGCCGAGTCAGGTATTTTTATAGATAGGGAATTCATATTTGTATTAAAATTATTTCCATACATAGATTTTAACCAGGGTGGTAGTGAATAGCTTCTAGTATATTTTATATCAGCTTCTTGTAATAAATCATTAAATAAAATAGAAAAATTTTTAATAAAAGAAATTTTGTCAATTGCTAGTAAGAAGCAATTTGTATGAGCTTCACATCTAGTTGTTCTTAATTGTTCATTGATGATAGATAATTCTCCAAAGTAATCATATTTATATAAATAGAATGATTTCGTTTTGTTTCTTTTATCTTTTAAAATATTTTCTTCTGAATTTATTTTTTCCTCTACACCTTTTTGATTTGTCCCACATTCATTTGTATCTTCTTTAAAATCTATCTTTACGGTAACAATCCCTTTCTTAATAATATAAAAAAAATCTGGCTTGTCTTGATATTTTATAATTGCTTGACCTTTTTTAAAAAATTGAAGTGTAAAATTTTTAGAAGCATTATAAAGTGTATCATTATCTAATTTTTGTATAATATTAACTTTTTTTAAAAATTTTAATACTTTTAATATATAATTTTTATCTTGTTTCTTTTTTTGGAAATCATTTTTTACATTTTCACTTAATACATCTATCTGATTTATATCATTAATTATATTAAGAATATCAATAAAAGGAGAAAGAAATTCTACAAAAAGAGATGCTTCTAATGTATATAGTTCAGTATCCGTTATTGCCACTGCAATGAAAAAAGCTTTAATATTTTTTAATATTAGCTGATGTCCAAAATACTGATTTACATTATATGTAACAAATTCATCATACATATTTTTATGTTGATTAAATTTTTGTATAGAAATTTGTCCTTGTTTTATAAAATAAAAATATTCACAATAATCTCCTTCTAATATTATATATTTCCCCTTAGGACATTTTTCATATTTGATATTTTTTAAAAATGTTTCCTTGTCTTTCATTTGTTTTAATATCTTTTTGAAAGATTTGATTTTCCTTAAGTTGGTTTCAATTTCTTCCGTGAAATATTTTTGTTCAGCATTAAAAATATTTAATAATAATTTGTCTAAATCACTATAAAAAGATTGTATATTATTTTTATCAATGTATTCAATGTCTAGAGATATATAATCCGTTGATAAATTATTGGATATATTAGACAATTTATTATTTAAAGTTTTATTTGAAAAGTCGTTAGTATAATAATTTTTTTTATTAAAAGAATTAGATATATAATTTTTGTTTTTTTTTTTGATATTATTAAAACTGTTTGTTATGGATAAGGGAGAAGAACTACATTTTTTTACATCTTGTTCATTTTTATTTTCTTTATGATATATAATAGAACTTTTCTTTTTTTCCTCAGATGACAAATTTTGGAATTCATCTGTTTGATCTTCATCACAAGTAATAGTATTGTTACCATCATCATCATCATCATTATTATTATTATTATTATTTTTGTTTATTTTATTTTTCTTTGAATTTTGTACTTTTCTATATTTGTTGATTTGTTCGATGTGTTCATTATTATTTACATAATTTGATATAATGCTCTCTATACCCTTTCTATATGTTTTACGTATATACTCAACAAATTCTGTAACTATATCTTTATTTAAGAGAGATAGGAAATATTCTTTTGAAAAATAATAGCAACAAGCTGTATTTGATTCTACTATAGCATCACAAGTTCTTAAAGTATTAAATATTAAAGATACTTCACCAAAGAATTGATATTCATTTATGGTATTAATAGGATTATTTTTTGTTTTAGATGTATGATAAAAAATATTTATTTTACCTTCTTTTAATATAAAAAATTGTAGCGGATCATCATGCTTTCTTATAACTATTTTGTTTTTTTCAAACATACATTTTTTGACATTCATAGATAGACTAATTTTTTTCATGTTAGGGAAATTTTTTAATATAGGTATTTTGTTAACAATACTCATAAATTCTTCTGAAATATTTCTTTTTTTATCTATTAAATTCATAAATTCGGGTGTATATATAGAATTATCAATATTTATTATAGCTATATTGGTATGGGCAATGTAATTATATATATCATATTTATATATAACATTAACACTGTTAATAAAACATTTCCCATCTTTATTATTTCTTAATATACCATTAATTAGAATAATTATTTCATTTTTAAAATAATCATTTTTATCATTTGATGTATTTTGTTTATTTTTATTTGTATTATCATGATCTTTTAATAAGTTTAAATCATAATTTTTTTTATAACATTTTTTCTTTAATTGTTTAATAAACATTTTTCTTTCATTTTTATCTAAGTAATAGAAAGGCGATATGTTATTTAAAATTTGACAGGTAACTTCTATTTCATCAGCAGTTAATAAATCCCCATTGTTCATTTCTTCTATATTCATAAAAAGATTAGAACATATCGTACCTTTTAATCTATTATTATGATTAGGTCTATGTGATATTTCTTTATCTTCTTCAATATCATTTATTTTGTTTTTAATATTTTGAATATTTTCTTCATTTTCATGATTAGAACATTTTATTTTTCCATTTAAAAAAGCAGAGAACATTTTATAATCTAATAAATGATCTTCTAAAAAAGGTTCGAAATTTCCCCATAAAGTTAGACAGTAATCTATTTGTATACCTATATTATACATTAAGCACATAAAGGTTTTCTTACTAATTTTATTGATTTTGATATCATTAGAGTTATCATTTTCTAATGTATTTTTAATTTTTTTTTCATATAAAGTAATTTTGTCAATATGTTTATATTTGTTTTTTTTAAATATTTCATAAGTATTTTCTTCTATATCTTTTTCATTAATATCACTGTCTGAATTTATGGAATCATCAGAACTATTACATACTTGATCATTAATAAATATCCCTTTTTTTACAGACCCATATATTTCTATTATTCTTCTTTTAATTTTAGAAAGGGGACATTCCGAACCTTCAAAATAAAAGTATAAGTCTTTTACTTCAATAGCAAAATCGAAATCTTCTAATGTGAAAAATTCTTTGCATAACGACAAATCATACTCTACAAAACAATATTCATCATCTTGCATAATGGATATGTTATTATCATGAATATTATTATTACTGATGCTTTTATTATCATGAATATTATTATTGTTGATGCTTTTATTATCATGAATGTTATTATTATTGATGCTTTTATTATCATGAATGTTATTATTATTGATGCTTTTATTATCATGAATGTTATTATCATTGATGCTTTTATTATTATTCTTATTATTCTGATTTTTCATATACAAATTAATAATACCATTGTCTTTTTGTCCACCTACATATTCATCATTATTATGTGACTTATTTTTTATGTATGCACCTTCGTAATTTTTTCCTTTATGAAAATAATTTACTGTTTGTAAAATTTTATTTTTATTTGTATAATATACATAGAAGATTATAGAATAATATAAATTTACCACATCTTCTTGTGCAAAATTATACTTTGTCATTTTTTCATTTGCAGAAAAGAAATATATAAATTCATTCAGACTTATATATAACTTATTTTGTTTTATGACGGCATTAAAAAATTCATTTAAATTGTGAAAATTTTCTGTAATATATATATACATTAAATTTTTTAGATGCATAGATATAAAGTTATATTTATGATACTCTTCTTTCATTTCTTCTTCTACATTTAAATAACGTAGTATATTTCTTAAAAAAATATATCCTTTTGCTTTAAATTTTTTATCCATACAATTAAAATGATAAGAACATGAATCTCTTGATATACCTATAATATCACAAAAATTTACAAAGGATACTTCAAATATTTTATCAAAATTATTTAAATCTTCATCATAAAATAAATTAATTAAATTAACAACCCCACCACACTCAACGAAACGATTTTTAAATTCTTCATAACTTTCACTTGTTATAAAATTAATTTTATGATATATTGTTTTGAGACATGTATTATTACTATTATTACATATATATTCAATAACTGTTTTATATTCTTTTTCATTTAATTTTTTTATATTCGCATTCTTTTTTTTATTAATAAATTCCTCTTCTATAACAGAATTATTATTATTACAATTCATGTAAGTATTTAAAGCATATTGTAATATATCAGCCGAGTTTATTTGTACGCTAAAAATCTTATTCTTATACATTTTTATTAAATCAATTTTACTATATAAAATTAAATTCATATAAAATTGGTATACATTAATATCATAATAATAAATAATTTCTTTAAATGTTTCAATATTCACTTTAGAATATTTGTTATTATTGAAAAAATCTTGTTCAGAATATTCGCTTCCTGATTTCATAAAAAAATTCGTATTTCGAAAATTTATTTTATCTTCTATATATTTTTCTTCATCGTTATTATTTATAATAATTGATTTGTCAGTGGATATTTTTTCATTTTTACTATTATAATTATGTATATAACTTTTAAATGAATTAATGCAATTATCATCATTATGATCATTATGATTTGTTTTATTCTCCTCAATAGAATAATTATTTATATTATCGTTATTTATAAGATTCTTATTCACTTTATTATCTTCTCTTTTTTCATTATCATTCAATTCCCTAGATTCCTGTTTCATTATTTGCTTTCCATTATTATCCTCTTCAATCGAAACTACATTTTTTTCATCTAACGTGTGTGTATTAATTCTATCATTATTATCATCTATATATTCTTCATATTTCCTCACATTTTCTATAATATTAAAAGAATCTTTGACTTGTTCATTTTCAAAAGCATTTTTGTTGATATTAGAGTTTTGTTTTATATTATTTTCTTCTTTTAATAATTTATCATCAACTTTTTCTTTGTTATCTTCTATTTTATTATTATTATTATTATTATTATATTTATTTTTATTTGAAAGTACCTTTTGTTCTTGCATATTGCCATCCTTTTTACCCTCCGATACATTTATATCTTTTTTGTCATCTTGAAATGCATATTTTTCATCTTTGTTTTTCTTTTTTAAAAGATCTTTAATATTTTTTTTTAATACTTCTAAAGACGAATCATGTCTTCTTGGATATTCCTCAACTCCATAAAATCTTTCAAAATTATCGTGTTTTTTATTATGATTCCTTTCTTCGTTATTTTTATTATTTTCATTATTATTGTATTGTTCATATTCATTTTTAGTTTTACTTATATTTTCTTCATCATTTTTTTTGGAATTTTCGGTATTCTTGTATGTATCCTTCGTTATATCAAATGAATTGTATATTTTTTTGTTTATATATATTTCTTTTTCTTTTTCTTTTTCTTTCTCTTTCTCTTTTTCTTTCTCCTTTTCTTTTTCTTTTTCTTTCTCCTTTTCTTTTTCTCTTTCTTTCTCCTTTTCTTTCTCCTTTTCTTTCTCTTTTATCTTTTTTTTTTCCTTTTGTTTACGTTTTTTTTTATTCATCATATTTTCTTGTATTTTATGCACATCCTTTCCATTTTCTTTTAAACTTGTACATTTTATATTATCTTGATATTTATTTTTTGTTTCATTAAAATAATCATTTATATTATCTTCCTTTTTACATGTCTCCTGTGGTGTATCCTGTTTTATCTTTTCCTCTTCAATATTATAAATAAAATTTTGATGAGAATCTCCTAAGGTTATATCATGATAGTCTTCAACATTCATATTTATATTATCATGCTTTGTGTCCTCATCGTTTGTTTCCTTTTGGTTTATATTTTTGTCTTCATCTAAATTTTTTGAATGTTCATTTCTTCTATTTACACAAGGAATTGGTTGATTATAATGTTTCAATATATCATTAGACGTATTATTAAAATGTTGATTTGTTTTATTATTTTTTTTATATAATAGGAAATATTTTTTAACAAATTCATTAAATTCTTCCTTGTTCATTTCTTTCTTAAGAATATTTTTATTCTGAACATAAAAATCATACATATATTTATATTTTATATAAGTATACATAATATTTTTATTAATATAATAATTGTAATTATTAATATGTTCTGACTTAGAATTATTACTCTTATTTATATATGTTAAATTGTCTGTATTTTCTAAAATATTATTTTTTATAACTCCAGATAAGGTTGAATTATTTTTTGAATTATCCTCCTCTCTCTCTTTTACATAATTACAACCAGAATTAATATTATGATGTGATGTATTAATATTTACATTTATATCTCCTTTTAATTTTTTATCAAGTTCGATCTTTCTTTTATGTATTAAATCTTTTATTTCGAAATAATACATGTCATTTTTATTATGGATATTTAAATCTACCAAAGGGATGTCTTTTTCTAGTGGATCCAAATACTTATCCTTAACTTCCTAAAAAAAAAAAAAAAAAAAAAAAAAAAAAAATATACATATATATATATATATATAAAATATTTTTTGATGAAATATGCCAGTAATTTTTATTTTATAATATGATAATGTACATAAAACATTTACATTCCCTCCTTTATAATAACATCATTTTTTTTTTTTTTTTGTGATGTAAAACATGTATTGGAGATATTTATAAAATATGAATATATAAATATATATCATAATAATTTTTTTTTTTTTTTTTTTTTTTTTTTTTTTTTTTTTTTTTTTTTTTTTTTTTTTTA
>NC_033659.1:672352-675386 GCF_001601855.1 Plasmodium reichenowi | reverse complement strand
TTTTTTTTTTTTTTTTGATTTAAAAAATGTATTGGAGATATTTATAAAATATAAATATATAAATATATATATTAATAATTTTTTTTTTTTTTTTTTTTTTTTTTTTTTTTTTTTGTTGTTGTTGTTGTTCATTAAATTTTTAATCATTTTATGGAATATTATACATATTTTGTTGAGGGGAGTATAAAATATAAGATGAATAATAAAAAAGGGCACACTAAGAAGATATATATAAATATATGTATATATAATATATTAATGGACGCATATATGTCTTTTTTCTATCCTAATATGATATATAATTATAAATATAAACAAATATGATAAATAGATAAATAAATATATAAATATATAAATATATATATATATATATATATATATATATATAATTATTATTTTTATATAAAATTTATCACATTAAAAATTTTTCAGTGTATTGACTTTCTTTTTTTTTTTTTTTTTTTTTATCATACTTCTATATTTTTTTTTTCCACATTTAATTCATTAAGTTTGGTCGATGTTTGCATAATAATTTTTTCATTATGATCAATTTTTGAATTATTCTTTTTTAATATATTATTAAAATCTGAATTGTTCAACCCAAAGAATGATGTCTGATTTTTGATAAAATGAAAATTTGGGTTTAAGGAATTATTCTTTGTATTATTATCACATATATTTTTTTTTGAATAAGAAATATGTTTATTATTGTATTGATTATATGTATTAACTTGTTGATTGTTCGAATTAAACGTTTCATCTACCGAAGTCATAATTTCATTATTTTCATTTTTGTTTTGGTGATATTGATTATATAATTGAATTATGTTATGTTTTAATTTATCCCTCATGTCATTTACATAGGTTTTATAAAATAATATTTTTTGTTTATAATGAAATAATTCTTTTCTTAAATTAAAGTTTTTATTTTCTAAATAACATAAATTACGATAAAGTGAAATGTTTTTATTATTTTGATATAATTTATTTTTGTCTTTTAGTAAAAAATTGCTATTTATATTTTCATGAGTAGGACATAATTTTTCAACTAAAAATGGATCCCTTAAAATAAAAGTTTCTATTTGTAATATCTTTTCTTTTAATAATTCATTTTGCATAATTAATTCATCTTTTTCTATTTTTATGTTTTTTAGTGATTTTTGAAATATACCTGGTTCATCATATTTTATATTTTGATTTAAGATATTTAGTATATCATGTAATAACATAGAGCATGTGCAAATACTTTTAATTTTTTCATTAAAATTGAATGATTGTATATTTGTAACATTGTTATGTTTTATATGTATATTTTGACATTCATTATTATTTTCATAAGTATGTATATTTTCATATGTTATTTTGTTATTAATACCCTCTATATTTTCACTTAATTTTATGCTATCTCTTATATTTTCATCTGTACTATTATTATTAATATTATTATTAATAATATTATTATTATTATTAATATTATTATTATTAATATTATTATTATTAATATTATTATTATTATTAATATTATCATTAGTAGTAGTATTAGTATCCATTTTTATAGCGTTATTATATCCTTTTATATTCTCCAAAGAATTGTTCGATTTCATTTGTCTTTTTCTTATATCTTTAATATATTTATTATTATGTATTGCACTTTGAGATTTCAAATATTGACTTATGTTGTCTTTATTTAGTAGCTGATTATTTAATTCAACATTTGATCTTTCTAAAGAAATGTTTTTTCTTAACATATTTTGAAACTTATATTTAATAAATTCATTTTCATTATTTAATTGATTGATTTCATTAATATATGTACCATATTTTTGACTTTTATTAGAATTTCTATTTATTAAATTTTTTTCATTGAATTCTTTTAATAACTCTTCATTTTTTTTTCTCAAATAATCATTTTCTTGTTGTATAAAATTGTTCGTATGTTTTAATTGTTCTATATATTCTTTTAAGGAATTGTATATAAAGAGCATATCTTTTGAGCTTTCTTCTTCATTTTCATTTGTATTTTTGGGTATTTTCCTACCTATACATTTCTTTAAATTCTCATGAATATTTTCTATAGCTTTTGATTCAAGGTCCTCCATATTTATTTAAAAAAGACATTGTCTAAACGAATTTTTTCTCTTATTATTAATATATAAATATATCAATATATTAATATATATATATATATATATGTATTTATTTATTTATTTATTTATTTATATATTATGATGTGTTCATTACTTCTTATCTTTTCTCTTTTTTATCTTGCTCTGAATTAATCTTCATATAAATATATAATTAATTTTATAAAAAATGTGTAATACACAATAATGTATTTAGTTAAAAAAAAAAAAAAAAAAAAAAAAAATGTATAATTTAAATGTCAAAATTAATATTTATTAATACAAAACTCATAATAATTTTTATGAATTAAATAAAAAAATTCACAAAAAAAATAAATAATTTTTTTTTTTTGTACGATAAATATATATGTATATGATAATATATGATAAAGAATTTAAATGTTTATATTTGTTTTATTATCTTTTTTCTTGAAATAAGTAGAATCACCATGAATGAAAAACCTTATTTAAAAAAAGAAAAAAGAAAAGTTAAAAATAAAATGGGAAACAAAATATATATTTTTTATATATATGTTGTCTATATATAATATATATATATTTCTCTTTTTAATTTTTTTTTTTATTTAAAAAATTTATCTTATTATATATTTATGAAAAAAAAAAAAAATTATATATATATATATATATATATATTAATTAAATTAATTAATAATACAAAGTATAAATCATTTTTCACATTTATACTTGTTTGTGGTAAACATAAAAATATATTTATATATATATATATTAATAATTCTTCATTTTTATTTTTCTTTACCAAAATGCATGTGTATATAAATCTATTATAGCATTACAACGTTGTTAAGCGGTAGGATAATTTTTTTGTAACCTATGCACGCACACAAGAAAAAAACAAAAAAATAAATAAATAATTAGGTATATATATATAT
>NC_033659.1:667352-669852 GCF_001601855.1 Plasmodium reichenowi | reverse complement strand
CCTTAATATTGATATTATTATTCTTAATTATGCTATTTTTTTTTTTTTTTATTTTTAAAACTGAATGTTTCTTACTACGAGAATGTAATATTTTTAAACTATTCTTTTTGGTCTTAATAATATTGATATTTTTTATGGTTCTTTCATCACTTTCTATATTATTATTATTATTATTTATTTTTATTTTTTTTTTTTTTTTCTTCATTTCTTCATTTGGATCGTTCCTATCATTATCAGGGTTATTAAAACATTCCAGATCATCATCATATGTATTATTTTCAGATTTATTTTTTATGATTTTCTTCTTTTGTTCTCTATAATTGTGCATATCATCCTTAGATATATTTTTATTTTTAATTTCTTTATTATCAACCGAATTACATTTTTTGGAATTGTCATGGTATAAAATAGTTTTATTACTTTCGCTGGTTGTATAAGTACACGTGTCTCCATATATCTCTTCTTTACTTTTTTTTTTTTTATTATTTTGGAGAGAATAATTTTCTTTGATTTCTTGTGAATGTTGTTTTTGATAAGTGTAGGTATCTTTGTCTCCTTTTGACGATTTTTTAAAATTTATATAAAAACATTCTTTATCATCAAAGTAAATTTTTTTTAGAAAATGTTCTGGTATATCTGTGAAGTTTATAATCCTTTGTTTATAATATATTTTTTTTTTTTTCCATTTTTTTTTTTTTTTTTTTTTCGAAATATATATTAAATAATCTTGTTCATCTATATGTTCATATTCTTGGCATAAAATAGGTAGTGAATTATCACTACTATTAGTAGTATTTGAAGTGCTAGTATTGTTATTATTATTATTAATACATAAATTGCTAATATTATTATTAATGGTTATATTACTATTATTATTATCATTATTATTATTATTAATGGTTATGTTACTATTATTATATGTAGTATTATCATAAGTAAATATATTACTCTGCGAAACATTATTACCAACTAACATAATATTATTACTTCTGTATAAATTGTTGTCATTAATTCTTATTAGAAAATTAGATCTATAAGTAAATAATATTTTTGATTTACACAAAATGAGAAAAATTTTCATTTCATCAGGATTTTTTAAGTTTAAGCATATCCCAAATATATAGACTTTATTTGATATATTACGTAAATTAAGAGGTAAATAATTTAAAAGAGAAACATTAACTAAAATTTTAAAATATCTTTTTATTGAAAAATTATATTTAAAATTATTAAAATAATTTAAAATTTTATATTTCGATTTATTTTGATAAGAATATAAATCTTCTACATTTTTATTTTTTATATGGATAAAATTATTTTTTGTTTTCTTTGAATTCTTCTTTTTTATATAGTTGTTATTTTTTTTATTAATCTTGTTACTATTAATTACTACTGCTACATTTTTTATTTCATCTAAAGTTTTATTTTCTTCTTCTTTTCCTTCTTGGATTCTTGAATTAATTTCGATCTTCTTTTGGTTATCTTCAAGGTTTTTCATTTCTTTAGACATTTCTCTGAAAAGTAAACATAAATACGTGAAATAAATAAAATAACTATTTATAACTTATCAATTTTTACAACTGTTATAATATATATATATATATATATATATATATATGTATAAAGACAAAATATTATATACAATATATATAATCACAGTGGTTATAATATATAGTTATATAAATATACATGGATAAAGCACAATTCAAAAGTATCGTATATTATATATATATATATATATATATATAATATATATGTGAAGGTATATAATTATTATGTGTGAATAATATGCACTTGTATACATTTATATTTATTCACAACTATATGTTTTAAAATTTTTATTTTCTTTTTATTTTTTCATAAATTTGCTTATATGAAACACAATTATATTTTTGTAGTTACCACCTAATATTATTTACAATACATACAAAAAATAAAAATGAAAAATAAATAAAGAATGAAAAATTAAAAGATAAGTATAACAATATTAACATAAATTAAATATAAGAATTTTTAAAACAACAAAAAATATTAATTTATATATAAATAATGTACAAAAAAATTTTTAAAAAGAAAAAGAAAAGAAATCGTACTGCTGTTCAAAGAGTTATATAATGGTATACTTATTAATTAAATATTTTATTGTCTACATTATTTTTTTTTTTTTTTTATTTATGCATTATTGAAAAAAATATATACATTTTTAAATATAAATATATATGTGTAATATATAATTTATTTTATAATTTTTTTTTATACAAATATAATATTGTTTACATATATAATATGATAAAGAATTTTACTTTAACGTAATCAAAATCAAAAATTTTAGGTTAAAAATTATTATTTAAATGTGTATATTTTTCCTAAATATTGTAAGAAAAAATTGAGCTTTCAAGGGACAAAAAAAAAAAAAAAAAAAAAAAAAAAAAGCTAACATAAAAGGAATAAAAAAATGAAAAAATAAAAAAGTAAAAAAATTGTACTACATGATATATAT
>NC_033659.1:652111-667043 GCF_001601855.1 Plasmodium reichenowi | reverse complement strand
TTTATGTTTTTGAATTTACTTATATTTTATTAATGTTTTTTTTTTTTTTAATTTAATTTAATTTGACTTCATTTTTTTTTTTTTTTTTTTTTTTTTTTAGGTCATAATATTAATATATATTTTGTATCAAAAAAAAAAAAAAAAAAAAAAAAAAAAAGTTCAATAAGTTAAATATTTAATTAGGAAAGGATAACATGAAAATAAAATGAAAAATGAAAAATGAAAAATAAAATATTATTAATAATAAAGATACATTAATTTAAAACATATACTAAAAATATAAATTACAAATATATCTAAAAAAAAAAAGAAAAAAAAATTAATAATGTATAAATAAATGAATAAACAAATAAATAAATATAATATATTAAACGCGCCCTAGGCATGCTTGTGCTACTGATTGAAAAAGTTTTTTTATTTCCGCTGCTTCATGTACAAAAGGACATTCCCAAAAGTTAAATCTATAAGGATAAAAAAAAAAAAATAAATAAAAAAATAATAAATATTATTAATATATTTATATATTTTCAATGTGAATATAATGTATATAATATTAATGGACACCATCACCACAATGATACATTATATATATATATATATATATATATATTTTCATTTTCATATTAAATATTTGAATTCTTACTTTGTATTTTTTATAAGTTCTATAAACGTTATCAATAATCCCCAAGGGTGGGGCCTATGTGCCAATATACGTTCTAATAAGACCCTAATAATTTGCTCTTGTATTATTATATCATTCGATTGAGAGAAAATAAATAATATGAGGCATGAAAAATAATGCGTATGTGAATTTGGATATCTTATATGGTTAACAATGTTTGATAATAATAAATATCGACCTTCCATATCTAATTCTTTTGATAAAAATAAAAAAAGAGTATATGATAAATTATTCTTAACAACTATAACAGATTTATTCTTTTCCTTTCGACTTTCGATAGATCCATTTAAATTACTATTCAATTTTGTTGATGTTTTTGGTTCTTCTTCATTAGGTTGATTAGGTTGATTAGGTTCAATATATTCGTCTTTCATAAGTTCAACATATTTTTTGGATAAATTATTTTTTTCATTTTTTAATTTACTTTGTTCTTTCTTTGAAGTTGTCCTACTATTACATTTTTTATTATTTTTTTTTTTCCCCTTGTTTAAATTGTCTTGTTCATTTTCTAAAATTAGTTCTTGCAATATGGCTGTTTTATCATCAATTGAATCATCTGAATATTTGGTCAGGTTTATGGGGTCACAATTATTATTAAATTTAAAAAGGTTATTAACTTTAGCTTTGCATATATATGTTCCTACATATAAAGTTAAAGAATTTATAATATCCATATCATATTTAATAAATGACTGATATATTTTATTTTTAGGAAGTAATAATTTATCTTTTATTTGGAACAATAGGTTATAATCTTTTTTGTGAAAATATTCATCTAATAAAAATTTCAAACGATTTTTAAAAAGTAAGAAACTTATATTTGTTAAAATTTTTGGTACTATTTTAATTTCTGGTAATAAATCAATTTTGACATCTGACATGAATGGGTCAGGTAATTTAATATTTCTTGGAAATGCAGAAAGTACAAGATTTCTTAATTGAATAAAATTGATTGGAAATATACTACATAAAGTAACATAATAACTAGCTAAAAATTCTGGAAAATCATGTAATAATATTAAAAGTATTCTTAATGTTCCTATATATAATGATTCAATTGCTTTGGATACTTGTATTTTTTTTAAAAAACATTTTAAAAATGTAAAAAGATGAATTAATAATTTTTTATAATTATCCCATCCACAAATATTTGACAAAAATTTGGGCATAAAATATTTTGATGATATAAGTTCAACCCATGAAAAACAAAAAGCAGGAATTCTTAAAGGTGATAATAAAAGAAATATTTCAGAAAAACAATTTAAATATATCAATAAATCATTTGAATAAATACATTGCTCATTAATATCAATTAATAAACAATGTAATAATCTAAAATATGGTCTTTGATTAAAATGTTTTTTTTCACTTTCATATTTTTTATGTATTACTCTACATATAAGATTTAACACTTTTTGTAATATAAAAATTGGTGATATTTTTTCGATATCAACTAATTTTAGCATTGTAATAATCATCTTTGTCCATGAGTCTATATAGTTATAATTTAATAAGTCACTTACACTTGGACATTCTTTTAAATTCTCTTCATCATTTTTATCTATTTCATTCTTAGGTAAATCCATAAACTGTACCTTTGCATGATTGTCACTTTTTTGTTCTTTATTCATATTTTTTTTCTCATCGTCATAAAGAGGAGTATCTACATTTTTTACGTCATTTTTCTCTTTCATATCATCATCCATTAGTTCATTTTCATTATTTTCTTTATTTTGAATTCTTTCGAATAATTCCTCTTGTAACATATTATCCTTTTCTAAATTGTACAAAGCTATATTAACCGAAATGTTAATGGAATGAGATAGGAATTGATCAGTTTCTTCATCCATATTTAAAAAGCCATTCTTTGATAATTTTCGAAAAAAATTTATGCATTTTACTTTGTGTTGTTGATTTACTACATCTTGCATATCATTCGATATACTCATCTTTAAAATATTTAAGTAATTTTTATAAATAAAATACCACTCAGCAAAAAGACACGCAATAATTACTCCTTTCTCTTCATTTATTATTGGGGGTGAGGGCAAATATTTATATTTTATTGGCTCTATATTAAATACATCATATAAATAAAAGGATTTTTTGTTTAAATATTTTTTATTAGTATGATTATCTTTCTCACTTAAAATATTGTTCGAATTATCATCACATTTATTGAGTTCATCCTTTTTATTATGTTCATTTTTATTATGTTCATTTTCATTATGTTCATTTTTATTATGTTCATTATTTTCTTTTGAAATGTTCTCGTCAAAATTATAATACGATAACGAAAAGGTACTTATAACGGATGTATCTGATATAGTAGATGAACAATCTGAAAAATGATACGATGAAATATTCGAATGTTCATTTTCATCATCAGATGTAGAAAATGATTTCGAAGAAAGGGAAGATGCAGTATCAATACTGTTATCCTGCGAAGTTGATGTTAAAGACTTATAAGATGATATAGAATGATCACTTAAATTATTTATATCTTCTTCTTTATTCATAATATTTAAATTATCCATTTCGACATTTGTTACATATTTATTATTTATATTATCATTTACATTAGAGTATATTATGGTATCTAATTTATCTTTTGATGTTATTTTATTTTGATTTTCTATGTTAACATTTTTTGGATGATTGATATTTTTTACAATTTCCTTTTCTATAATTTCTTCTGAATCTACGATCTTATTTTCATAACTTAATTTTTCCAATAGGAACATTGTATTTTCATCTACATTATTATTATCATATTCTATTTTTAGTTTGCTTAACAAATAATGTTCCTTTTTATTTTTATTATTTGATACCATTTCCTTTGAATTTTGCATATTAATCAATTTATTTTGTTGTTCTACTTCTTTTTCATTTTTGTTATCTTTTTTTTTAACCTCCTCATTATGTATTTTATTTGTTACATCGTCCCGATCACATTTATTATTATTATTATTGTTTCTTTTTTGTTCTTTTGTTATGCATATATATTCAGTCAATGTTCTTAACAATTTTATTTGTTCCTTCCCACATTTTTTATCCTTTTCAATATTTTGGACTGTTAAATCAGATGGAACAACCTTTTCAATCTGTACATTCTTTTCTTGTTGCACATCTTGTTCCTGTTTGTTCCTTTTTGAATATTTTCTTTCTCTTTTAATTTGCTTAATCATTTGTATCAATCTATCTTGTACATTTTTTAACTGCATTTTTTCGGCATGTGGAATATGAATATATTTATTATCATTTGATAAAATTTTATCAATTTTAACAATTTTTTTAATTGATTTTTTTAAATGTTCACATTTTAAATATTTCTTTTGAATGATTAAATTATAAATTAGTTCTGTACAAAATTGTATAATATTAATATGAGTAGTATTCTTTAAATATTTGGACATACTTTTATCCAAGTTAGTGTAATGAACAATATCATAACGTATAAACAAAGAAATATGACTAACATTATTACTCGGGGAACTTAATATATAAGATGTTATCAATTTTTTTAATATTTTGTTTTTTTTACATAACATATCTAATATACATAATTGTAATTCTAATAGAACATTGAATTCATTAATAACAGTAAATGTAGAATATAAATTTTTTTTTTTATTTATATTATATTCATTATTGTCAATGGATAAGGAACATATATATTTTTTTTTATTATTAAAACAATATGTAGAAGAACTCACATTTTTTTTATCATCCCCAATATTATTATTATTATTATTATTATAACTAGTAGTAGTATTATTATTTTCTTCATCATTTATATTTTCATTGTTTAGTATTATTATATCATTATTTTTATTCGAATAAATAACACTATTTTCATCTTTAATAGTTTCTTGTATATGTTTGTACAATTTCGTTCCTATAATTTTATACACTTCATTTTTATTTGAACAGTTTTCACATACATATACAATAATTTTACAAAGAATAAAAATATCATGATTCGATGATAAACATGATAATAACAATAGGGAAGGTTCATCTGTACTTATAATCCTTTCCATTTTAAAAAATGATGTTTTAATTTTAATATAATCATTAAATGTATTTTTAGTTGGAATCATTGGAACGTATGTCATAATATATTTAATATATTCCTTAATACTTAACATACAAAATTCAAAAAGTGATATAATTTCCTTTATATTTATTTTCTTTATATTTTCTTTTAAAAAAATCTCCGATATAAAAAAAGAAAATTTTTTCTTACATGATAAATCAATATTTTTTAATTTTTTAAGGTACAGATTATTATTTTCATTACATTCTATATTGTTTCCATGAATGGAATTAGGAGTATTTATTTTTGAGTTCTTATGTAGAAATTTTTCATTATTATCTATTGCACGCTTATTTAAATGAATGTTATCATTATTCTTTATATTTTTATTATTAATCTCACTTTCTAATTGCATGATATTATCTTTATTCATCAATTTATTAATACAAGTATTATTTATATTATTAATATTATTCATATTGTTCATATTATTCATATTGTTCATATTATTCATATTGTTCATATTATTCATATTGTTCATATTATTCATATTGTTAATATTATTCATATTGTTAGTATTATTACTATTAGTTGTAAGAGTACCATTACACATGTCATTATTCATAACAACTTTTTCAATTATATTATTATTTAATATATTTTCATTATTACTGATCATATTTTTGTATATTGCATTCATTTTGTTCAAATCATTTGAATTCATTATATTGTTATTTGTACCAATATAATGATTATTCAGTTCATTAAACAAATTATTTTTAATTATACCTTTTTTCATAATTGTATTATTTATAATCATCATATATTGTTCATTGTTCATGATATTTCCTTGGTTATTTAAAACATCCTTGTTATGCATGTAATTAATATTTGGAATATAACCATTCATATTATTACACACATTGTTGTTGAATAGACCATTTTTATTAAAACTAGAATCGTTATCATTGTGTTCTGTTAACCCTCTAAACGTTTTATCATCGAAAGGATTTATGTTACCCCCCACCTGTATATTACTATTACTGCCATTGTCAATATTCATCTCATATTCATTCTTCTTCTGCCTCCTATTATTAATACTGTTAACATGGTTGATGTTGCTGATATTTTTCTTATTACAAATCTTACCATTGCTGTTTTCAATACTGTTACCATTATTTTTATCATGAATGTGATCATATATACCAGTATCCATATTACCACTACTACTGTTGTTATTCTGAATGACTTGCATATTGCCTACCTGTGTATCAACCATATTTCTGGATGAGTTATACATGTGCATATTATTACCAGTGTTCACATTATCTACGTTCACATACCTATTCGTATTAAAATTAGTATCAGATTTATTGTAGTTAAAATTAAAAGAGTTTTTATTATTATACATATAATTAAAATTACACGAGTTATATAAATTATTATTATTCATAAAATTTATAACATTATTATTACTATTTATATAATTATAATTACCTATATGAAAATTCGAATTTTCTTTTATACTATTATTTTTACAAGGAATAAAATTCAGTCCATTATTATTTACGGTATTTATTTTGGATAGATTTTTATGATGAGACGTAACTAGATTATGATTATTATCCTCATTATTATCCATAATATTATTATCATGATAGAACTTATTATCATCCACAAATTTACTGTTTGTTTTTTCATTATTGTTATGATTATTAAGATGATGATGATGATGATTATTATTATTACTATTATCTTCCTTAGGAGCATCGTCTCTTTTAATAATTTTTATTAAACCACTATCCTGATTACTACCATTATTAATATTGTTATTGTTATTGTTGTGATATTCTATCTGAGATTCTCTTTTAACATTATTATAATCATTAAAGTCTGCCCCTACTTTCTGATCAAATTGATTTGTTGGATTGTTATCCATATTTCTTTTATTTGGATAAGTCATTTGAGCATTTTCATTTTCGTATTCTTGATTTCCCTGTTCCATATTATTATTATTGGATAATAATTTCTGTTGTAACTTCTTAAAAATTTTTAGATTCATGAAATTTTTATATACCTGTATATGTTTTAAAGTAATATTATGTGCTTTTAAAAACGATGGCAAAGCATTATAATATCTATTTGTTGTATTATCATTTATATTTAATTTATTAAGGCGTGCATATTTTCTAGAAGCATATATAGGTTTCATAATTTCTTCGATTTCTATTGATGATTTTTCAATAGCTACTTGTTCAATAATTAAATATAATAGATTAATATTATCATTAATTAATGTTTTAATAAAATCATCAACAATAATTAAATTAGGATTTCTTTCTGGAAAGTTTTGTTCAATAATATTTCTTAAATTTTGTATTAACATATTTTTAAGTGGTTTCTTACAAGACACTAAAACAAGTGATGAAGATATGCTTGTTGCCATTAATAAAGACACTTTATGCATAATAGTTTCTTTAGATTCATTAGCAAAATCTTTTTTCACTAATTCTCTTGTTGTTATACATCCAATCAAAACAAAACGATCAACAATGGATGTAATAACTTCTTTAATGGATGAATCAAAAGCTAAATATATTAATGCTTTAAATTTAGGGTGTATCTTAATTAATTGTATATTTGGTGATATTATAAGGTTTTTTTTTAATATATTTAATATTTCATCATTTAGAATTTCATTTAAAGCAACACTATTACTATTAATATTATTATTATTATTATAATTATTATTATTTATATTGATATTAATATTATTATTATTATTATTATTCATTGGATTATTAGCATTTTCATGATACATCATATGATTTTTCATACTCATTTCATTATTACCAACTATATATGGTGAACACACAACAGATGGTGGTAACATCATATTATTTTTACTATTACTATATTGGTTATTATTACTACCACTATTGTTATTATTAATATTATTATTATTATTATATTCATTCATTTTTAATTTTTCTACATTATTATTTAATGCCATATTCTTAAATAATGATGAATCCATATAACTTCCTTTTACATTTATATTATTCATTGATGGTGATGATGATGCATATGAATCCTTCATGATATTATCATAATATATTATTTCCTTGTTATGTACAAGCTTTCCATTTTTCAAATCCATAAGTTTGTAGGATGTTTCATTTTTATTATTTACAGAAAACTTCGTTTTATTTATATTGTAGTTATTACTACTTTTAGGTATATTATTTTTAAAATCAATTTCATTCAACTTATCTTTTTTTTTATTTGAAAATTTTACATCTTTTACACACATTTCTTCATTACTGTTATTATTAGATTTTGTAAAGTTTTCATTATTATTCATCATATTAGATATATCCATATTTTTATTTACATACATATTATTATATATATTATTATCAACTGGATACATATCCATACTATTATTTAAAATAAAATTATTATTATTATTATTATTATTATTAATATTAATATTCGTATTAACACTACCACCTTTTGTATACATATGATTAATATTAGGATCATTACTTAAATAATTAGATATTGTATTTAAATGATTATCCTTCATAATATTTGGATTTGTTAATTTCTTCGATACACTACTACTCTTCAAATGCACATCATTAGTGTTAAGAATATTTTTATTTGTAGATTTATATAAATCTATATTTTTAAAATTTTTATTATTTACATTATTAAGGTTAGGATTCATACTGAACGTATTCCTATAATTATTGTTTAATAACATCATATCTGATGAAGAATTACATATGAGATTATTAACAATATTTTTGCCGTTACTTAAATGAGCATGATTTTGATTTAAATGATTCATAATATGTGCATTATTATTAATATTAATATTATTATTGTTGTTGTTCAAGTCTCTCGTATTATTATTTTCCTTTCCTTCATCTTCTTTTCTATTATTAATTAATAAACTACAATTAGCACCCTTAAAACTCAAGAAATCATTACTATTATTATTGTTATTGTTATTATTATTATTACTACTATTATTATTATTATTATTATTAATATTATTATTATTACTTGTTGCTGCCGATGTAGCAAGAGCAGATTGCGTTGTGTTATAATTATTTAACATATTAAACCTTACATCCTTATTTATAGATAAACCTAAACCTCCTCTATTAGTTCTATCATTATTAATATTTATCAAATTTTCAGAATATATAATATTAGTATTAAACGATTTTGTATAATTAGTAGGTGTAATTTCATTAACTGAAATCATATTATTATTATTATTATTTTCATTTATACCATTAATATTCACAGATACATGTTCATTAAAACTATTTCTAAAAAATAAATCATTAGAATTAACTGGTAAGTTACGAGATTTTATTATATTGCATTTATTATAATAATCAAATACATTAATCTTAAAATAATTAAAAAGTATTTCTATTTCAAAAATTAAAATAGTTTTCAATGATTGGGCTTCATGTAATTCTCCTAACAAATTCAATATACTAACAGTCCATGGATTGGGTGGTCTGAAAATTTTGGAATTTTTTATACTTTCTAATATTTTACATAATGCTGGAAAAGTTACTATTAAATAACCATTATCATATGCATATAGAATCAATTGCTTAATATTCATATATTTCGACATTAATGGCTTATTTCTACCTATGGTTATAATTCCTATCCATGCACCTAAATTTTTAAGTAATAATCTATATGTGGATGAATCTTTTGTTATTTCTATAAAATTTAATAATGTTTTAAATATTTCACATGATAGTTGTATTATATTATCAAATATTTTCTCCATTTTTATTTTGTTTAAGAAATTCATATATATTAACATATCTTCTGATGTTTTCTTTTTTATTACACTCTTTAACAAATTAAAGAAAAATACATCTCTTCTTATTTGTACATCATCTTCAATTTTTATTTCTTTATATCTATCATTAATACCTGTAATATACTTATTATCATCATTTGTATCATCACCCTCATCCTCTTCATCCTCACCATCCTCATAATCATCACTAATATCATCACTCATAATAGGATCATCTGTATAATCAGTATAGTATGTATAATCTTCAAAATTGTTATCAAATAAACTATTTTCTCCTATAGGTTGATCATCATCTGTTTTTGTTTCATTATTTTCTTGTATTTTTCCATATCTTCCTATTTCAACATTATTTTTCAAATCATATGTTACACTTCCCTTTTTCTTGTTCTTCAATAAAGTAACATTATTACCCCCTTTAATAATATTATCATTATTATTATCATTATTATTATTATTATCATCTACATTTTTCCTTTTATTCTCTTCATTTTCTGTCAACTGACTTTTTTTCTTTTCATCAAGAAACGCTGAACAACCTTCTTTATTATTTATATTGTTCTTATTTTTTCTAGAACTTTTACCTTGTTGTTTTTCATTATTTAATTTTACATCATCTTCATTTATACAACATATATCATCACTACTAATTTTTTGGTGTGAAAATTCATCATATATATTTGATTGTAATGAATTTTTTTCAGGAGCTTTTTTGTTTATATCATTTATATTTTGTTCAGCATCACCATTTGATGAAACAATTTGGCTCACAATTGAATTCTTTTCATTCCCTTCATTCATTTCGTTTTTCTCATTTTTTTCAATCTTTTCATTTTTTTCAATCTTCTCATTTTTTTCATTTTTCTCATTCTTCTCAATTTTTTCATTCTTCTTATTATTTTTTTTTTTCTTCTCTTCTTGTTCTTTATCTTTTCCTTGTTTTGTTGCTCCCTCTGAGGTATTATTTATGATCTCGTTATTCGAACCAGCACCTTTCTTTTTGTCCTTTATCTGACTATTACTATGATGCTCTTTCTTATCTATCTTTTTATTATCATCGATGGGAGTTGATTTACAACTTAAACTATCTTCATCTCTTTTTTCTACTTTTGTACTACTCGATGGCTCACTAGTTTCATTATTATTCGTGTTAAAAGAAGATACATTTTTTGCATCATCTTCTTCTTGTTCATATTTATCACATTTTTTTTCATTTTCAATTAATCGTTTTATTTTTTTTGCTTTTGATTTTATATTGTCTTGGTTTATATCTTTTAAAATTTTGGATAATTTATATTTAAATTTTTTGGTAATAACTTTATCGATTAAATCTTTTTTATCACGAAATATTTCGTTAAAAGAAATATTTAATAAATTCAAAGTACTTGCTTCATTATAATTTAAGCTATCTTCTAAATTTTGATTCATATGTTTTTCATCTTCTACATATTCGTTATTATTATCATTACTTTTATTGTTTATATCGCAAGCAGTTTTTTTATTTTTCTTATGTGACCTTGATTCTTCATTAATTTTATTTTCAAAATGGTTTTTAAAATTATTCTGTTGCTCTTCGTGAATATTCATATTATTTATATGATTCATGTTATTTATAGGACTCATATTATTTATGTGATTCATATTATTTATATGATTCATATTATTTATGTGATTCATATTATTTATGTGATTCATATTATTTATGTGATTCATATTATTTATGTGATTCATATGATTTATATTATTATTATACATCCAATCATTTCTTGGCATACCATGCAAAACATCATTTTCTTCAGCCTTTAATTCACCTATATTCATAATTTCTTTATTATTTAACATTTCATAATGTAAACCATTTTTTGGTGTAATATTTGATTCTTCAAATTTTGGATTCATAGTACCACTTAAAAATATTATATTCGTATTACTATTATTTTTTTCATCATGATAATTATTCAATGATTCATTATTTAAATATAATTTGTCTTTATTAGGTTCATTAAAAAATATATCACCATTATTTCCATGTTGCATCATCATCATATTATTATTGTAATTCATAAAAAGACCATTATTCATATTGTTTAAATCGTCTTGTTCTCTCATCATATTTATCTCAGAATAACTAGATGTAAACATACCATTATTTGGATTGAAATTATTATTCATCATATCATTTTCGCTAGAATGTATATTTGTTTTTATATTTAATTTATTAATATTACTATTAGGTATATAATTAGGGTTATGAACATAATTTATATTTGACATATAATTATTATTATTGTTATTATTGTTGTGGTTATTATTATTGTTATTATTATTGTCATTATTATTGTTATTATTATTATTGGTATTGTTATTATTACCATTATTATTACATATATTAATAAATCCATTATTTGGCACATTAAAAAAATTGCCTACCCCATTTGTATCTACCATATCATTTATATAATTTATATTGTTCATATTGTTCATATTGTTCATATTGTTCATATTGTTCATATTGTTCATACTGTTCATATTATTCATATTATTCACATTATTCATCATATTTACATTATTCATCATATTGGCATTATTCATTATATTCATATTATTCATGTTTCCAAAATTAGGATATATTTTCATATCCATATGTTTTATATTTACAACATCTTCAGGATTCATTATATTTTCATGATTATCATATGTATTCGGAGGGTTCATATTATACAATTTATTATATAATCCATTATTTTTATTGATTGGATTTGTAATATTATTATTATTATTATTTACAATACATGAACCATTCATATTTATAGTATTACTAATGGATGAATTATTTTTATTATTCGTATTATTTTTTGTATTTTTCTTTTTTTTATCAGACTTAACCATATGACTATCATTAATTTTATCCGTGTTATTATTTTTGTTTGATGTGTCTTTATGATTACCTTTATCCTTTTCCTTTTTATTTTTTTTGTTATCTCCATTATTATCATTATCATCATCATCTTCATCATTATTATTATTTTTATTATTATCACCGTTATTGTTATTGTTATTATTATTATTATTATTATTATCATTATTGTCATTATTATTATTATTTTTTTTACTATTATTATTTCCATAGTTATTATTATTATTATGATTATTATGATTATTATTATTATTGTTATTATTCTTACTACCATCATCTTTATTATTATTTGACTTATTATGATGACTTGTTTTGTTATTATTTGATTTATTGTTATTATTATTACTGTTATTTCCCTTATTGGCTTTGGAACCACTTATTTTATTTGTCACACTATCATTTGTTTTTTTATTGTTTATATTATTTGCTTCGATATTCTGAATATGTTCATTTTCACTTAAACATAAATTATCTAATTCTTCAATTGTGTTATTAATATGTTCATACTTTTTCTTTTTATCTGTATTAATTATCGATGAATCATAATTCATCTGTATACTGATCATATTATTAACTGGATTCATTACATTATTAATACCATGTTCATTATAATTTATATGATCAAAATTATCATTATTTCGTCGTATATGATGTTCTACATATAATGATTCATTTATAACATTACCATCTTCTATGTTATTGGTGCATTCGTTTTTTTTTTCATGTACATTATTCATATTTTCATTATCCATAAAATCATTATACTCTCCTTTATTTGAGCTATATATATTATTACTACAAGAATCACTAAATTCATTTTTTAAATTATTATCCTTTATATAATAACTACTACAATATGTATCATTAGTGCAACTACTCTCATATGAAGATAAGATATTATCTTGTGTATCTTCATTACTACCTATATTTTGAATATCTGCTGTTATGTTATGAGTAAGTTTGGGTATACTTTCTTCAATAAAAATATGATTATCATTACAATTAATGATGTTGTTATCATTCATCATGTTATTATTATTGAACTTATTATTCATACTGCTCTTATTATTTAATTTAGTCTTCTTTTTTTCATCTACATATTCAAAATTCTCATTTATATTACTATCTTCATTTTCATCATTTTCAAACTTGGGTTGTTTTTCGGATAAATTCAGTAAGGATTTGTTTGTTACATTGTCACTTCCTAATTTTACATTAAATTCTTTTATCTTTTTTTTAAAGAAAAAATGTTGCTTTATATTCATGAAATAATTATATTTATCATGGTAATCCATCCTCATATTTTCATAACATTTATATGAAAAAATATAAAATACATAGTTATAGAATTTGAATAAATAAATAAATATATGTATATATATATATATATATATATAATATATATTACATATATTGGGTATAATATATATATATATATTATTATAATGTTATAATTAAATTACTTTTTAAAAAATATGACAAAATTAAAAAAAAAAAAAAAAAGAAAAAGAAAAGGAAAAAGAAAAATTAAAAATACATTAAATAATGATTATTAAAAATGTATTAAAAAAATAAAACAATTATATAAATATTATAATATATATATTATATATAACATATAAAATAACAAGTTTTATTATTTATATTTATTTTGTTAAAAAAAATTAAATCAATAAAAATATAAATATTATTATATATTCAAATATTTTTTTAACTATATATTTTATATTATATATATATATATATATTATAATATGTATATTTAATATATATGATATAATATATATAATTTTATTTTTAATAATAACATAATTATTTTTTATTATAATATATTTTATATTATATTATATAATATACATATTTTATATCAACAAGTGCAAATTGTAATATATATTATATATAATAAAGAAAAAATAATATATATTTATAAAAATATATAGATTTTTAATTATGTATATATATATTATATGGATATTATTTCCGTTTTTTTTTTTTTTTTTTTTTTTTTTTTTTCATTTATTTTTTTTACGTATTATATTAATATATAATAAATATAGCATTTATTATTTTGTTTATGTATTAGATAAAATAAAAAGAATGAAATTATAAAAAATATTCCCCTTTATTATTCTTATTACATATTTTTTATTATTATCATTTTTTCTTTTTTGTAACTTGTAAAGTATATAAAAAATAATTTTGAGGAAGAATTATACAAAATATTAATATAAAATTAAAAAAAAAGAAAAAAAATATAAATATATATAATATATAATAGTATATATTATATATTATGTTTTACTTACATTAATCTTATAGAATTCCCAAAAAAAAAAAAAAAAAAAAAAAAAAAAAGTTAATAGGGAAGTTTATAATATAAATTATTTTTTTTTTTTTTAAATAAAGAAAATAAAAAAAAAAAAAAAAAAAAAA
>NC_033659.1:646393-651814 GCF_001601855.1 Plasmodium reichenowi | reverse complement strand
TAAAATATATATAAAACGAAATATAATAATAATCTATGGAAATGCAAAAATACATAATTATAAGAACAATAAAAATATATAAATACATATTTATATTTATATATAAATCCTAAAATAAAAAATAATTTAAAAAAAAAAAAAAAAAAAAAAAAAAAAAAAACGGATTAATATAAAGGAAAATAATTTAATTGAATCTACTATTTTATTATATATATTACATTTTTGAATGTACTCATTTAAAATTTATACAAAAAAAATACACTCATATAGAAGTATCAAAAAAAAAAAAAGTACACAAATTTTTTTATTATGTGTACTTTTATTATATACCAAAAATATATAAACAACTAGTTAAATTCATATGTATATATAATATATATAATTCAAAAATGTACATGAAATATAAATATACATAAATTAAATTAATAAAAAAATTATTATTGATAAAGAATATTATATGTAAAAATATTGAATGTGTCAAATTGTGTACAAAAAAAAAAAAAATAATATTTTTATTGTTATTCAAATTTTTTTTTTTTTTTTTTTTTGTAAAGCACATGTTATATATAGTTACATTTTATATATTTCAAGGCATTTATATATAAAAAAATTTAATAATATATTAATCATAAAAAAAAAAGAAAATAAAAATGTACATATTATATATATATATATATATATATATATAATTATTACATAGTTCTTTTTTCTTTCTCTCTTCAAAGTAGATATAATGTATACTTCAAAAGTATTTAAAAAGAAGATAAACATATACAAAACACTCTTTTTCTTTTCTTTTCTTTTCTTTTTTTTTTATTTCCTTTTGTGTAGAACACTTGTTTTTAATCTTAACTTTTTATTAATTGTTCTTATTTATTTGTTTTAAATTAACTTTTATATTTAAAATTTTTTTGTTCCACTTTTTCTTTCCTTTTATTATTTCATTTATTAATATTTTTAATGTATATACATCAGATATATATGCATTCATTTCCTTGAAGAATTTATTTTGTTGGCCTCTAAATTTGTTTATATAATATATAATAGCTCTTTTTATTTTATTCAAATAAAATTAAATAAAAAATCTTAAGTCTTTTAAGTAATATACTATAGTGTTTAAAGTTAATAAAGAAAATATATTTATTTAATATATTAATTTCATACTACTAATTTAAAAATATCAATTTTATTATATGTGAAATTAAAATGATAATGAAAAAAATATAATATTCTCTAGATAAAGAAATAATATAATAATATTATGCTGTTATGTTTGTATAAAAATAATATATACATAAAGTATTTATAATAAGAGGTATCACGTAAACAAAAATGTATATATATATATATATATATATGTATATGTGTCCTACATAATGATCCACATATAATTCTTAAACATTCATTCAATATCTACGAATTATATAAACAAAAAAGAAAAAAAAAAAAAGAAAAAAAAAAGGAGATATTAGAAAAAAGAAAAAGAAGAATCTTATATTAAAATTACATAATAATTTTAACTAATTTTAACAATATAGTATATGCACATCCTTCAATAATGAATATGCCTTGCATATGATATATTAAGTTATATTATTATATAATATATTATATGACGTATATATCATATAATAAAATTTTCCATATTAAATATAAAGCAAAGGAAATTTTTTTAAATAAATATATTTTCCCATTTAAATATATATAAATGAATGATATTCAAATTAAAACAATTACAATCATATATATATATATATATATGTATTTTTTTTTTTTTTTTTTTTCTTTTGTTGTTGTTTTAACATGTTATGATTTCAATAATACTATATATTGTCTAGAACTAATAATATATGTTATTTTTTATATGTTACATTATTAATATAAAGCATATAGAGGCGATTATATCATATATTTATCATTGTTTTATTTATTTTAATTATATTTATCCTGATAACTAGAATGAAAAACTTTTAAAATTTCATATCCATATTTTTTTATTTTATCTTCACCAAATCCAGTTAGATTTAAATTTTTTATATCCTCAATAGTATAAGGACGATGTAAAGAAAGAAGTTTGATATTTTTAGTACTAATTAATTTTTCAGGATCGTTAATATTATGC
The DNA here is from genome assembly GCF_001601855.1 of Plasmodium reichenowi. Lineage (NCBI taxonomy): Eukaryota > Apicomplexa > Aconoidasida > Haemosporida > Plasmodiidae > Plasmodium > Plasmodium reichenowi. The sequence goes on along the minus strand of NC_033659.1, from coordinate 649,692 downwards.
AACTTTGATAAATTAGTTCGACATTGTAATAAATTGTGTAATATAATATTATGTTGAGTAGGGGGTTGTGAGGGAACACTTTTTTTTGGTGAATGTGTAATCTCTTGTTTTAGGCTTAAATTTTCTTTTAAACTACTATTTATATGATATACCTCTTGGGGATTTTTTTTGTCTTCATTATTATGATTATTAATATTTTTCATATCATCATTATTTGGATGACTAACCTTTTGTATATGTTCATCATAGTGATAACTTTCCGGTTGACGAAAGGTAATTTTTTCATTTCTTAAAATTCTATTATTTAAATTATTCTCAGATATATTATTTTCTTCTTGATATTTTTCATTTTGTATTGGCATTCGTCCCTTTAGTTCAGCTTTCACATATTCCACACTTGGATACATATAATTAATTTTCTCATCCTTTACATTATTTATACTGTCAACAAATTTTAACAATTCATTAAGGCTTAAATATGAACTAGACGGACACTTGTATTTTATACTCTTATCACATAAATAGTTATGAATATTTATATTATTGGGTGGATTATAGTATTTATATGGTATATTATTATTATTTATGGACTTTATTTGTTCCTCAAGATTGTTTTTAACATTAAACTTCATTTTTTTTTTTTTTTTTTTTTACATCACAAATAAGAGCATAACGAAAAAAAAAAAAAAAAAAAAAAAAGTATCACAAAGGAAAAATATATACCTATTTGTTTATAATATATATGTATATATATCAAAAAATAATAAAAAAAAAAAAATGGAAAGAAAATTTTAAATACCACTAAATAATATATATATATATATATATATGTTATATCCTAATTATATAAACTTCGAAAACTTTAAAAAAGATAAATCGAAAAATGTTCTATTTTATGTTACCAAAAAATGAAATTTTACACTTTATAAAATATGAAATATTATAGGATGTAAATTCAAAAGAAATTCAAAGTACAAATTTGAATAACATGAGAATTATATCGAAACATGAATAAATAAATAAATATATATATATATATATATATATATATATATATATTTATACTAGAACATATGCGATAAATTTTTATTTGTTTTTATACTTTAGATTAAAATACCTAAATGATACACATAAATCTACTTTTATCATTATAAGGCTATTTTATATATATGTTGTAAATTTTTGTTTTTTTTTTCTTTCTTTGGAATGATAGAAAGAAGAAAAAAGAAGGCAAAAAAAAAAAAAATATATATATATATATTTTCATATTATCAAATAAAAAAAAAAAAATAAATAAAAATATAATAAAATAAATACAAAATATTATTTATATATATTTTTTATTTTTTTTTTTTAACAATAAGTTCTGTTACACGTTTCTTACGATTTTTATATTCATTTTCATCATCTTCATATATATAATTCATATTTTCCGCGTAATTGTCCCAAGTACTCATATCATCATATGTATCTTTATCATAATGGTGAACTTTTGCTGCATTTTTACCATTACGTTTTGAATAAGAATAATAATATTGTTCCTTTATCCCGGGTGATGTTGAAATATTTTCCTTTTTTAATATACCTTTAGTAGGAGTGGTTTTGTAATAATCATTAATATACTTATTATTATAATTATTATTAATATATTTGTCTTTTTCCTTTGAGTGAATATTATTATCCTGATCTTCGTAATATGTAGTAATATTATCATACATATTATTGCCATAGGTATTATCATCATAGATATTATTGTCATTGGTATTGTTATAATAGGTTGTATTATCAAATATATTACAATCATATATATTTTTGTCATTCATATTATTATCAAAAGTATTATTATTGCCTATATTATTCTCATTTTTATTATATTCCATTCTTTTATTTGAATGTATTATATTATCATTATGTGTCATACAAATATTTTTGTCCTCAGAATAATCATTAATTGATTTTTCCTCCAAGTTTATATCGGGCATTTGTGTTCCATGTGGAAGTATGTCACATGGTATTATATGTGAATATTGGTTGTCAGGTGTGTAATAAAATTGGGGAATATTGTAAGGTAATGGAATATTCACATGAATATCTTTTGGAGGACCTATAGGAGTAGGAACATAAATGGGTACCTCAATTTCTATATCCTCAATCTGTGGTATTTCATGAATTTTTTCTCTTATCTCTTTGTATACCTTGTGTATTATACGTTCTTGTGGTATATCAATATATTCTATTGGACCTGGAACATGCCTAATTTTTTCAACTTCTCTTACTTTCAATTTGGGAACAATACGAACTTGTTCAATTGGTACATCAACTACCTTTACAGACTCTACAAATTTTGTAATTTCACGAATTTCAGGGATTTCTACAATTTTAGGAGTTTTGTGGAATACAGGAATTCCTATATTTTCATGAACTTGTTTTATAGCATATTTAGGAGCTTTGGAAAAGCATGAAGAATGAAAAGGAATAGACATTTTTATTATCTTTTTTTAAATCCAAGTTACTGAATGATCATTTTTTTTTATTATTTTTTAAATATAACTCTATAAACAATTATTTCACATGAAATTGTTGTTTTATATATTTTATTGATGTTTTTTTGAGAAACCTAAATTATATTTTTGATCTTAATTTTCTGTTGTTGAAAACAAAAAAAAAAAAGTATAACTAATAGGGAAATATGGATTTTTTCCATATAAATCATTAAATGGCTTACATATATTTTATAAATAAAAAAACCATATACTTTTTCCCTTTTAATTAAATAAACACATATATATATATATATATATATATATAACATAAATGTGATATATATCATTAATTTTTACGTTATAGTTTTTATTAATTTTACAAAAGTATAGAATAAAGTAAATTGCCTAAGAACCAAAAAAATAAATAAAAATAAATAAATTTAATGAATGTCTAATAATATATTTTTTTTTCTCAGATTATTTTGTGTGTAACGGTTATTTTTTTCCTTTAAATTATAAGTATATGTATATATATATATATATATATAATATAAAGAAACTTATTTTAATATCATCCATATTTATTTTCCTTTTCTGAAATGATCTTAAACAAAATAATTAAATAAAATAAAATTATGTGTGCATTATATTCTTTTAAATAAATTGTCATGAACATGTCATGTAATATTATCCTGCATTATTACAAAAAAAAAAAAAAAAAAAAAAAAAAAAAAAAAATCATATTTAAAAAAATAAATTTTATTTTAATTTTTTTTATTTTATTTTTATAATATTTTTATTAAAAAAAAAAAATTT
>NC_033659.1:644947-646025 GCF_001601855.1 Plasmodium reichenowi | reverse complement strand
CATTATTAAAAAAAAAAAAAAAAAAAAAAAAAAAAAGAAAGAATCATATGTACAGGAATATATTTTATTCGAACTTCATTTAAGCTAGCTAGATAAGCATGTCATTAAAAAAAAAAAAAATAATAATAAAAGAATATTTACACATAATAAATATTTGAAGATCTTATCTTTATAATTTTCCCTTTCTACAATATGAAAATATTTATAACTTTTATTTTTTCGTTTTTTTCTTTTTCATCTATTATTTCATATTTTCAATAATATATATATATTTTTCTTTTAATTATGTCATGAAGAGATAAATATATGGACAACCATCATTATATATATATATATATATATATATATATATATGTATTAAATGCCTTCATGCTATAAAGAAAAATAAAAAAATGTCTTTTCATTTAATTCAAAGAACGGATATAAGTATATATAAGATCGTTATATAGGTTGAATTCATTTAATTATGAATTATATTTTATGCGTCTTAAAAATATAAATTTTTATATATGGACTGAAATTCATTAAGGATTAATGATTGACAGTAAATGGGGAAAAAAAAACATATATATATATATATATATATATATATGTTGAACTATTAGGGTTATAAAATTATTGCCTAATATTCCTTTTTATTTGTATTTCTTAATTTCTTGTGAACTGATTATGATTTATATAGTAAATAATTATATACATGCATTTACTAATATTTATATAACACAAAATACGTTATATATTCAATATATCTAGATGTGTGATAAGTAAAAATATCATAAAATTATTATATAACACGTGGATTATCTAAGTATTAGTATGAAAAATTTTACTTCATATATGATAATTTTCAACATTTCTTTTTAATGTATATTTTATAAATTAGGTATTAAATTTTTCTCTTAATTTTTTTTTTTTAAATTAAGAAAAATTTAAGGATTCGGTTAAATTTTTAATCAGATTAAATTATATATATATATATATATATATATATATATATATATATATATACATATATATACACATGTGTGTTAACTGTATTTTTATAACAATGTAAATAAGTTATGGGAATATATTTTTT
>NC_033659.1:641026-644847 GCF_001601855.1 Plasmodium reichenowi | reverse complement strand
AGAATAAATAGTCAATATTCAAATATAAAAATTATATATATTAAATAATACCTTGTTATATTTATATAGTTCTTTTAATATATATTCTTATAAAAAAAAAAATAAAAAAAAAAAAAAATAAGCATATGCACAAGATCTATATAATTTAATTTAATTTTTTTTTTTTTTTTTTTTTTTTTTTTTTTTACATTAATAAGTTTATATTGAATTTATAAAATTTCTTTTATTTATATTTATAATTTTTTTTTTTTATATATATTTTGAAAATTATTGTAATAATAATATAATATAATATATATATTTATATTAGATGTATTTTTATTTTTATTTTTTTTGAATTATATATAATAAAATAAAATAATTTAACTTCAATGAAATATAAATAAAAATGGAAACTAAGAGTAATGTTGAATCACCTAATATAATGGAACCAAAAGAATCTAAATTAACATATGAACAAATTGAAAAAGATAGAGTTCAGTTAGTTTCAAAAATAGAAGAATTATATCAAGATGTAGTTGAACACAAGTATGAGAAGGATAAAATATAATTTTTTTTTTTTTTTTTTTGTACATTTATTGAAAATATGTTAATTATATTATGTATAGTTAATAGGGAATATTATTTTTTTAATGGTTTAAATGAACTTTTATTTTTTTATAACAATTTTGTAGATTAGTGCTTGAAGCGTTGGAAAATGTACCATCAGATAGAAGGTGCTACAGAATGGTTGGAGAAGTTTTAGTTGAAAGAACAGTCGGGGAAATTAAGCCAGCTTTGTTGGACCATAAAAATAAGGTATATATATATGCATATTTTATTTGAATATACGTAATAATACTATCTATGTTTTGATTTTTATAATTTTTACATTAAATTATAAGCCTTAAATAAATATATACATATTTATACTTTGTTCTTATATTGAAAATGCATTACTTATTTAAAAATTTAATTTTTTTTTATATTTGTCCTATTTGAATTTATATATATCTATATTTTTTTTGTAATTGTTAGGTTGAACAGGTTATAGCTGAATGTCAAAAACAATTAGACCAAAAGAATAATGAAATATCAAATTTTATAAAAAGGTAATTATTAATTTTCTTTAAATATAAGTACATGCTGAATATATTAACTATTTAATTCGTATTGGTATGATTTATATGTGGAAATATAATAATATTTCTTTTTTCTTTTTTATTTATAGTGCTAAGGCGGGAAATCTTCCAGGCGGTATCATAAACGGAAATCCGTCTGAAGATACCAATAATTTAAATGATAAAGAAAAAAAATCAGACGGTATTATATTTTAATAATATAATATATATATATATATATATATATATATATATATGTACATATATGTACATATTATTAACATAATTATTTATTCATTGATTTAATTAATTATATTTTATCTTTGTTTTAATATGTGTTTATATATTTGTTTATAAAAATAATGAACAAGAAATCATTTTAAAATTAAATAAAATGATTTTATTGGTGAAGGATACACATTATATATATAATCTGTTAATATTAATGATAATTCATTTTTTTCTTTTTTTTTCACATGTGATTATATATATATATATATATACACGTATATTTATTTTTTTAATTTTTAAGTATCACATATATATTTATATATATGATTGAGCATAATATAAAGAATAACAAACAGTTTTTAATTTAAAAATTCATTCGAAAAAATAACAGTTTTATAGTTGACAAAAAAAATAAAATAAATAAAAATATATACATATATATATATATATATATATATATAATAAGGTTTATTTTTATTATTATGATTTTACAAATGATTATAAAAAGAAATGAAAAAGGCTTCAAAAATAATTCATATAATGCATATGATGTTATACTGCAGGGGTTAAAATAAAACAATAAAAATAAATAAATAAATATATATATATATATATATATATACATTTTTTTGTGGAGGCATATTTAATCTTTCCCATGTGGTTTTATGATTGGAAACGATACAATATTTTTAATCGTATTTGTATTCGTAAATAACATACACAAACGGTCTATACCTATTCCTAGTCCTCCTGTTGGTGGTAATCCATGAGCCAAAGCTGTTACATAATCATAATCTATTTGATTATTATCACTCTTTTTATTTTCATCATATATGTTAGTTGTATTTTCTTTATTAGGTACTTCCTTAATGCTTTGATCAGTTTCATTATGATTACTTTTATATTGATCATCAGAAAACGTTGTAGGAATACCCACATTTTTTTCATTTGTTTTAATCATATTTTTCAAGGCAAATTGAGAAAGGAATTTTTTTTCCTGTATTAAAGCATTAGCTTCTTCAGAATATCCATTAGCTATTTCCATTTGTCCTATATATGTTTCAAATCTTTCGGATAATCTACTGTTTTTGTTTAACGTTTTGGCTAGTGGTGATGTATCAGATGGTAAGTGATATATATGTATAGGTTCATGTGGTAAATATGGTTCAACTTTTTTTTTGAAAACTTCTTCTACAATTAAGCCCCAATTTAATTGTTGTTTTGGTTGATCAAAATGTATGTTTAATTTATTGGCTTCATCATATGCTTCATCAAATGAGAGCTTTAAAAAATTAATTGATGTATAATCTTTTAGTATTTTAATGAATGATATTTTTTTCCACTTATTGTTCATATTAATATTTTCTTTTTTTTCTTTTGTGTTTGAATTTGATGAATTAATATTTGAAAGATAAGGGAATTTTTTAAAAAGGTGTTTTATTATTTTTTCAACAAAATTCATCATATATTTATAATTAGTATAGGATTTATATATTTCTAACATGGTAAATTCTGGATTATGTATAGAACTTAAACCTTCATTACGAAAACATTTACTTAATTCAAATATTTGTTCTGAGATGCCACTTACAATTAATTTTTTTAAAAATAATTCTGGAGATATACGTAAATACAATATTAAATTTAGAGATTTTAAATATGTTTCAAATGGTTTCGCTGTAGCTCCTCCTGGTATTAATTGTAATATAGGTGTATCCACTTCAAGAAAATTACGTTTTAATAAATATTTTCTTATTTCTTGGATTATATCATATCGTGTTTTTATTTTCTCTTTTTGATCGTTGTTAGTTAAAAAATCTAAGTATCGCTTTCTATATTTATATTCTACATCTTTCATTCCTTTGTACTTATCTGGTAATGGTAATAAAGATTTGCTAAGCATATAAATATCTTTGACGTGTAATGTTATTTCACCTCTTAGAGTTTTTCGAACAAAGCCTTTAACAGCTACAAAATCACCAAGTTCAATAATTTTCCTTGCCATTATTTGATTATTATATGTCTCATATTTTTCATTGTAACTTTGATCTTTTATCACATAATCACTGTTATTTGTTTTATTATTTTTAGATGAAATGGACGAAACGATATTGTTTTCGATATGATATTTATTTGGTGCTTCTTCTATTTTATTATTATTTATCTTTTTATTATCATTTTTTTTTCCTTTGATAGGTAAATCTTCATCTAAATATATTTGTATATTTGCTTCGTCATCTTGTATGTTCATAAACATACCATTATTTCGTTTAATGGTTACTCTGCCATATATTACATATATTTTATCATCCCTTTCTCCATCTTTTAAATGTTCGAATTTTTTTTTTAGATCATCTATCTTTATATTTCTTTTTATAAAAGAGGATGGATAAGCATCAATATTTAAAGCATCTGATAAAATATGTAATTTCTTTACTCTTTCATGAAATTCTTTTCCATGATTATACAAGGAAAAATGTTTTTTTTTTT
>NC_033659.1:596026-636026 GCF_001601855.1 Plasmodium reichenowi | reverse complement strand
GGTATAGAAAAATATAAATTAAATGAAAACGATATCCATAATACAGTGAAAATAACAAAAGAAGTATATAGTAGTAATAGCTTCTCATCTAATTCTGATACAACACTGAGTTATGAAAGTGTTAATAATAAAAAAAATAAGAAAGAAATAAGGAATCATTCTAATAATGTTGAAGGGTTAAGAGATTTAACAAAAGAAGGTACATTAATTTTGAAGAATGAAAAAGAATATACAAAAAACGATATAAAAGATATGAATTATTTAAATATGGAATGTAAATTAAATCCTCTAAATAATAATGATGATACAAGCGATATAAATACAAAGAACAACTGTAAATATTTATATCCAGAAAATAATTCACATAAGTTACATATTTTCAACAATTCTATGCATATAAGAAATATTATTAATAATAATAATCTCGAAGATTTCAAAAATATTGATACACTAAACAATCCAAGCATTTTTAATTATAAAAAAAATGTAAATAAAAATGGTATAAATCATACACAAAATGATGTTTGTAATAATATAGAAACAATACATTTAAGCAATGTTGAAGAAACTCAATGTGATAAATCATTTATGGATATTATTGAAAAAAGGAAAAATACATATGACTCATCAGATACATATAAAAAGGACCAAATAAAAGACAAGGAGCTACAAATAGGATGCTTTTTAAAAGAGGAAAATAATAATAAAACGGATATTCTAAAAAATCCATTAAAAGAAGAAATTAGACATTTGAAATTAAAATCTAAAAACAGTATTGTAAAAGAACAAACTTGTATTAATGATATATCAAACCAAATAGAAGAACATTTTTATTCTACTTATATAAGTAAGGATGCTTTAATAGGAATTCCTACAAATGATGAAAAATATAATAATAATAATAATAATAATAATTATTATAATATACCGAAAAATTTAGAGAGAACAAAAGAAACAATAGAAAATTGTAATAAATATTATAATGAAGATATACAAGAGAGACATATTAATAATAGTTTAGACGAAAACAATAAACAATCTTTGAGGGGTAAAGAACAAATAAATAAAGAAAATATTCCTATGTTATACAAGAATGTAGAAATTATATCGAATATAAAAAATATTGAAATACCTCATCGTGAGGAAAATTCAATAGATGAAAAAAAATATTTTAATGTAAATCAAAAAGATTTTTTTGAAAATTTTAAAGAACATATAGAAAATGATTACTTTGATTATAGTATAATGGATGAAAATAGAAAGTGCAATATTGACACAAATTTTTATTATGATAATAAATACATTAATAAAAATAAAATAGTAACCCACGAATTTGGTAGTGATAAGGAAAAATATATTGAACAAAATGAACCTTCAATATATAATAAATCATCAAATATTATTAAAAATAATGATTACAATGAAAAGGTTAAATATATGATGTCTTCAATAAACGCCAGTTGTAAGTCATTAAAGAGAACCTCTTTATATAATGAAAAGAAAAATGAAAAAATAGAACCTTCTTTATTATTAAACTTGACAGACACAAATACGCTTGAAAATAAATTAAATGATTCTTTTGAATCAGAAGTTATTGAAAAGGTAAGTAAAGATGTAAAATTGGAAAACAAGGTTGGCTCGAATTATAAACAAAATAAAAATAACAGCAATAATAATAATAACAACAATAATCATAATAATAAAAAGAAAAAATATGCAAATATATGTACAAACATATATAATAATTATGATCAGAAAGGATACAAGGAAAATATGAATATAAAATTGACATCATTAAATCATAAAAAACGCTCAAATACACCATCTATTATGATAGCTGATGTCTTAAAAATTATTGATAAAAATTCAGAAGAAAATTATAAAGAAAGAACAAAATTCATAAGCCCATATAATAATAAGAATACAGATGATGAAAATAATTGCTCTTATAACAATATAAAGTTTGGTAATATAAAAAATGAGAAAAGTAACAAAATAGGATATCCAAAAAATAGTAACCGTAAGGTTGTTAATATAAAATCTCATTATATATCTAAGTATAATAATATGTTCTTATATATGGATACAGATAAGAACAAAAAAAAAAATGAGGAAAACAAAACGTATAAAAAAATGAATATTCCATGTCATAAGAAAATTTATGAATGTGAAAAGAGAGATAATTCTAAAGAAATTATAAAAACTAATTGTAAAAAAGATGATAAAAACAAAAAACAATGTTCTTTTAATGAACATAAAAAAGAGAAATTGTTCCAACAAAAGTTACCAAATTTTGGAGGACAAGAAATACCAATATGGGGAGGAATTGAAGTACCAAATTGGGAAGAAGAATATAAGCCACTTGGGGAAAAAATAAGAGAACCATATGTAGAAGAGAAAAACAAAGAAAGAATTAGAAATAAAATATTTAATGTAAATTCAAATATTAACAAGATTCATTATCCATCTCCAAACAAATTAAAAAAAATGAATTCTATACATAATACACAAGAAACAGAGAAATTAAGAAAATTAAAAAACAATAATGGAAATAAATGTACTTATGAAAAGGGTGAGGAAAAGAATAAAAACTTTTGTTCTCAATCAAGAAATAATTCATTAACCAGTTTTAGAAATAAAAATGACAAGAATATAAAAAGGAATGTTTTGACAAAAAAAGATAGTATATTAAACCAAAACAAATTAAATGATTGCAAAGATGATATAAAAAAAATGGAGAAGAAGAAAATACATATGAACTCTCATATGAATCAAAAAATTGATAGTGATAAGAAAAAAAAGAATAAATTTGAAAAGTATGGAAAATATGGAAAGAGCGAAAAATATAGAGGAAAGTATCATAAATATCCACTTGATATTGAAGCGTCTTATAGATGTAAAAATCTTTATCTAAAAATTAATGTAGATACTAATAATGAACAAATATTAAAATATATTCCAAATAAAATATCAAAAAGAAATATGGAATTTAAATTAATTATAACCAAATTTATTGATGGATTTATAAAATGTACTGAATCAAAGATTTATAAATCATCAAATATAATTTTACAAAATATTGAAACAGATATTTCTTACAATATTACAATTCATGCATATAATACTCTTGTACCTTCTTTATGGTTATATGCTTCAATATCTTTTTATTTGACAAAATTCCATTTGGAGAATTTTAAATTAAAAACTCCTTGTTATTTTACCCTAGCCAAAAATACAGATTTCTTAAATTCCATAACAAATCATGATAATGAAAAAAAAATTGTGCCTTTAAAAAATGAAAAAAATATAACCCAAAAAATAATTTTGCATAATATCAATGAGAAAAAAAAGATGAAAAATAATGAGTTAACAAATAACTGTACAAATATGTTGAAGGATATTGAGGAAGGTGATAATCAGCACTTTTATAAAAATAATTCAACTTGTTCTGATGAAGAAAATCCTGATGAAGAAAACTCTGATGAAGAAAATCCTGATGAAGAAAATCCTGATGAAGAAAATCCTGATGAAGAAAATCCTGATGAAGAAAATTCTGATGAAGAAAATCCTGATGAAGAAAATCCTGATGAAGAAAATTCTGATGAAAGTATTGTGCCTATAAAAAATTTACAGAATCAAAATAATTTAGAATTTAAAGGTATCAACAACCAAAAAAATGGTAATATAAGTACTAGAAATAATATCACTCTTAATAATAATATTAATAATTTGAATAATAAATATAATAATCCAATAGATGGGAAGACAGAAATAAATTCTCAAATACATAATACAATACATGAGGATGAAGAAATAAAAAGCACTTCTAGTTATGAAGAATTATTATTAAGTTTCCATGATCTTAATAAAAGTGATATAAGAAATAAATTTACACAAGTTAAATATGAAAATTGTAATAATGTCGATGAAAGAAAAATAACACCCACATTCGAAACACCCAGTGGAATTGAATATCCATCCTTTTGTAAGTATGATTATAATTCGACATCAAAACAAAAGATAGAAGTAATAAATAAAGTATGTATGGAAGAAGTAAAAGATAAAAAAAAAGAAAATTATATAGTATATAAAAAAAGGAAGGATAATAAAGAATTGAAAAACACCAAAATATTGAACCATAATCCAAGGAATCTTAATAAACAATCTTTCAAATTTTCAGAGTTTTCTCTTAAGAAAAAAAATGTAAACGTAAATACAAAAACGCAAAAAAATATAAACATAAAATATGATAATAACAAGGAAAATGATGATAATAATAATAATGAAAATAATGATATTAATGATATGGATATATCCAATATGTCATCAAACGAACTCACCATCAAGGAAATCACAGATTCAAGTTCCTTTATATTATCAAGTAGCTGTTTATCCAAAGAAAATTTTAAAAATGATAATAAAAAAAAAAACATAGAATTAATAAAATCTAATAAAGATGATTCCACTGAAAATTCGCATCAACGTGAAGAAAAAAATATTAACAACCTTCAAGAGGGTAAACAAACTTTAAGTGATATATTATTAAACCAACTTAAAGAAAAGAACGGAACATATGATGATGATAAGGCTTATACAAAAAAAATACATAAAAATGATAACATAAATATGAATTGTAATATTAATAAATATGATTTAGATAAAAGCAAAAATATCTCCATTAATAATAATACCATTAATAATAATAATACCATTAATAATAATAATACCATTAATAATAATAATACCATTAATAATAATACCATTAATAATAATACCATTAATAACAATACCATTAATAATAATACCATTAATAATAATACCGTTAATAATAAATATATTAAGAAAGAACACACGTCGTTTATGAATTATAAAAATAAAGAAATGAAGAATATAAAATTAGATAAAAAAAAAAAGGGTGATGAATCTATAAAAAATTATGAAAAAAATTTAGAAGATATATACATAAAAAATAATAACTATTGCAACAATTATATGGAAAAATCAAAAGAAGAAACAAACGAAAATTGTTCTGTAAAAAAATGTTTACCTACAAAAGATAATACATCAAAATTGGATACTAATGTTCATAATAATATGTGTGATAATATATACAAAATGCTAAATAAAAAGGATGATGGGAAAGAAAATAAGAGAGATTCTATCCCTGATTATGTTTCAATGGCAGATTCTATTTTTCATTTAGATGATTGTAAGGATAGCCAAAGTAATAATTCACATATCCAAGAATTGCAAGATGAATGTGTTGAGAAAATACATATGATAGACAAGAAAGATATATATTATAATAGTAGTACAAATAAGAAAAAGGATGAAATTAAGGATAGAAATGATTTTTTTCAAAATCATAATATATGTAACAGAGGAATACAAAGTGGTAACAAAAATTTGTTCGTAAATAATAAACCTAATGAATTTAACAATTTACATAAAAAAGAAAATAATATTTTAAATAAGGATACAAGCGCTATTAATAGTATGGGAAATACTCTTTATAAAAATAATAGATCAGTAAAAAACATAAATGATATTATAATAAAAAGAAGTTATACTCCTGAAATTGTAACAAAGGTTTTAAAAATTGAGGAAGCCATAAACGATAATACTCATAATATAGTTCATAAAAAAGAAACATATTACAAACATAATAAGGGTACCGATTATATATCAAATGAGTTTAAGGAAAATAAAAAAGAAGGGAAATCAAATTCACTTAAAAGATACCTAAATAAAACATGCGATAATTTAAATGTAACGAGTAGAATTAATATGCTAAATAAAACTAGTCCAACAATAAGTTTTCTAAACAAAACTTGTATGAATAACAAAAATGTAGATAAGGAAGATAATTATAAAAAATGTAGTGACACTATAAAAGGTAAAAGTTATAATTCAGAAGATTTATTATATAAAGGTAATTTTTATAAAAATGTAAGACGCGCATACAAAATAGAGAATAAACAACCATTTGATAATAAAAAAGAGAAAAAAGGTTTTAAGGTTGATGATAATAATGTAAATAAAAATAGAACATTAAGATATGATAATAATCATGTATATACTCATAAAGTGAACAGTAATAATTATATTACTATCCCAAACACGTCTTTAAATACATCTTATGGAAATATAAATTCCATAAATATTGATGAGCAAAATGAAAAGTATTATAATAGTAATAGTAAGAAGAATATTATGAATGATAGTAAGAATGATAAACAAAATAAGCAATATATTAACAGTAATAAAAACAAGAATACATTACAATTTGATGGTAATTATATAAAAAATGGATCAATAAATCAGTCTGAAGAAAATTATATAATAAAAAAAAAAAAACAGCCAAATTATATTAGTACAGACAATGGTGAGAATAATATTAATAATATTACATCAACAATAAAAAATGTTAACAATTATTTGGACAAATTAAAAAATGTAAAAGATAATAATAATAATAATAATAATATAAAGAATATTTACTCTGGTAATACCATCTTAAATAATAACCCTTATAATTATATGATAAACAATAATAAGATAAATTATATGCAAAATCGTAACCCCATAAATATTAATAATAATAATAATAATAATTCTTATTGTTATGTAAATAATAATAATATGAGTTCTAATAATAATAATATAAGTTATATATACCAACAATATAATAATCCAATAATAAAAAAAGAAGATAACGTTTATAATACAAATAGTAACAAACATATCCCATATATGTTAAATCGTGCCAATCATTTTATTCAACCTAATTATGGTTATAAAAAAAATATAAGGAATGATGATTATTTTGTGCAGTCCGCACAATCACATATTAACACTTATACAAATAATAATCAGGAATCCTTTGCCAATTTGAATAATAATATATACAATAAGTTTAATATGGGTACTTGTCAGGAGGAAAATATTGCTTATAATAATTTGTGCCGTGATCAAAACAAAATGTATTTGTTAAACCAATATAATATGAGATGTAATCAAAATATTAATCAGACACATAACGAATTAAGTAATGAAACAAAAAATAATATAAACAATTTTATCGAAGAAAATAATATTGATAAGGAAAAAAATATATTTTACAATAAACAAAATGTCAAATCAAATAATGATTTAAATAAAAAAATATCTACACCTTTAAGTGATGTACCAAAAATTATTGGTGAAGACAATTCCTATGTAATTTATAAAATGAATGAAGAAAAGAATAAAAAAAATTATTTTCACAACAATATTAGAAATATAAATAATCATATTATGAAAAATGTTGATAATAATATTTATAAGAATCAATATATATATAAACCACATGTTAATCCAAAATATATAACACCACAAATTAGTAACATCAATATGAAAAATAATTTGAATCATATGGTTAAGAGAATAAATCATATATATCCAAAGAATCAAAATACTCATATTAATAATATTCACATAAATAATAATATAAATAATATAAAAAATGTAAATTATTTAAATGAAGAAACAGAAAGAAAAAAATTTATACAAATGAATCAGGAATATTTAAAAAATATCCCTATGGATAAAAATAAAAATAAATTATATTATCCTTATACAAATGTAACAGATATGGGACAAAATTATGAAAAACAAATAAATGCATCAAAATTAATAAAAACAGTTATAAATAAAGATAGTAAAAATAATGTAGAACATAAAGAATATCAATTACCGTTATCTTTTTATAATGTAACACAACATGATACTTCAAAGGAAAATAATTTGAGATGTTTAAACATTAATCAAATAAAACAAAATAATCATACTTCTTATGATGAAAATAATATTATGTATTACACAAGTCAAAAAGAGAATTACATAAATAAAAATTACAACAATTTTCAACATATAAATGATATGAAATCAATTAATATAAATGAGAAGCCAATAAATGTGTATGCAAATAATAACTTACTTTATAAAAAAAAAATAGAGAAGGAGAATGAAATAAAAAAGAGTTCAAATATTAATATAGAAGAAAATAATATATTAGACCATACAAATAATATTTCCCATATGAATAATAACGTATATCTAAAAAGTGAAAATTGTATTAATAATAATATCAGGAAGTTTTCACCTTCATTTGGAAACATAAATAATGAAGATATTAAAAATAATAATTATAAGAAAGAAGAAAATTTACAAATATATACAAATTCACAAACTTTTCAATTAAATATACAACTTGATGAATACACATGTAAAGAAATTGCTTTTACATATAGAGATGTATTAGATGAAAAAGTAATTCCTTTTATTAATAATAATAAATTAAAAAAAACTTTTTTAAATCCTATTAAGGAAAAGATGAGATATATGATGCAAAATGGTATAGTGAAATGGTACATAAGTATTACAGAATTTTTATAAATATGAGTAAATAAATAAATAAATAAATATATATATATATATATATATATATATATATATATATATATATATATATATATATATATATATTTATATTTATATTTATATATATTTCATTGTACTACAATTCTTTAAATTGTCGTTTATTTTATTTTATTTTTTTTAAATTATTAAAATAAGCATATACTTATGTGTTTTTTTATTTTATACATTATATTACATATTCATTTTATATTTTGATCTTGTATATATACAAAACTATTAATACATATAGACATTTATATATATATATATATATATTTCGCATCATGAGATGCATAATAAATATTCTTATTCTCTTCTAAATCGACATGTTGTGTGTCTCTTTTAGTTTTCCTTTAAAATAGAAATTACAAGTTGAAATTCGAATTCTAAAAATAAAAATGATACAAAAAATATAAGACACATAAAGATATATTTTAATGGTTCTATTACATGTGGAAAAAATAAACCACATGGAAATATAATGGTTTAAAAAAAAAAAAAAAAAAAAGAAACTTGTGTATTATATATATATATATATATATATATATATTTATATACATATTAAATAAGGAACCAGTAATAATTTATATATATATAATAAATAATTATGAAATATTATGGTACGCTGGAAAGATATAAAGTAAATGCAACACAAAAATAATTTCATATTATATTTAATTCTTATATTTAGTTATATTTTTTTATATTTATTTTAATAAAAAGATAAATAAAAAATATAAAATAAAAATGCACATATATATATATATATATATATTTAATTATATGGTTAGATTATATTGAATTTTTTATTTTTTATAAAAAATGTGGATAAAATATAAAAACATATATAAATGTTTAAAAGCAACCTTGTTCAATATATGATTCAGCAACTTTTAAGAACCCAGCTATATTTGCGCCTGCTTGTAAATCATATTTATTTTTGGTATATTTTAAAGCATTTTCTGAGCATGCAATAAAAATATTTCTCATAATTTCTTTGAGTTTTTCATCAACCGTTTCTCTTGTCCATTGAGAGAATTGGAAATTCTGACTCATTTCAAGTCCACTAATAGCAACACCCCCAGCATTTGCTGCTTTTGATGGGCAATAGATAATATTATTAGATTTAAATAAATTAATAGCATCTACGGTTGATGGCATATTTGCTCCTTCCCCAACTAAGATACAACCATTTTTTTGTAATAATTTTGCATCTTCAAGATTTATTTCATTTTGTGTTGCACATGGGAAAGCTAATGTACATGGTACCCCCCATGGTTTTTCATTTGGGAAATATTTAGCTGTAGATGAATGGTTTAAGTATTCTTTGATTCTACCTTTTTTTTTTTCTTTTAGATCTATAAGAAATTCCAAGTTTTCATGAGTAAAACCATTTGGTTCATATACATAACCATTACTGTCACTTAATGTTAAAACTTTAACATTTAAATGTAATAATTTCTGAACACAATATAGTGCAACATTACCACTACCACTGACAACAGCAGTTTGTTTTTCTACTGGAATATTTAATGATTTTAATACTTCCAAAACAAAGTATACTAAACCATAACCAGTAGCTTCCACTCTTAAATTAGAACCACCCCATTTTACATTTTTACCCGTTAAGGTACCATTAAAACTATTTACAATTTTTTTATATTGACCATATAAATAACCAATTTCTCGACCACCAACGCCAATATCTCCAGCAGGTACATCGGTGCATGGGCCTATATGTCTATATAATTCATTCATAAAAGCTTGACAAAATTTTAAAATTTCATTATCTGATTTTCCTTTAGGATCGAAATCCGAACCACCTTTACCTCCTCCCATTGATAAACCTGTTAAAGAATTTTTAAATATTTGTTCAAATCCTAAAAACTTTACAATAGATAAATTAACTGATGGATGAAATCGTAAACCACCTTTGTAAGGACCCAAGGCACTATTATATTGAACACGAAAACAACGATTTTTTCTTTGAACACCATTATCATCTAACCAACAAACACGGAATTGTATTGCTCGTTCAGGTTCTGATAACGTTTCAATTATTGGTAAATATTTAGGTTCTTCCATAAATAATGGTTTTAAAGAATACAATATTTCATGAAATGCTTGCAAAAATTCAACTTCGTTAGGGTCCAATTTCCTAACTCTTTCATATACATTATTCATTTCCTGACCTACTAAAGATTCATAGTTGCTAGCATTTTTATCCAGAACAACAAACCTTCCCGTTTTGTCTTTAAGAGCACTCATATTGATATATGCAAAATAACCAAATATGGGGAAAAAAATATATACGATGATGAAACTATTTTTTCTTTATTATATATATAAATATAAATATTTATATATATATATATATATATATATATATATATATATATATATATATGCTATTATATATATATTATATTTTTTTTATTATGGTGTTATACAAATATATTGGAAAAAAAACAAAATAAAAAAAAAAAAAATAAAAAAATAAAAAAAAAAAAAAAAAAAAATTAAAAAAAAAAAATTAAAAAAAAAAAAAATTAAAAAAAAAAAAATATTTAACGCATATATATATTAAATTAAAAAAAAAAGAAAAAAAAATTAACCTTAAATTATATTTTTAATATTTTATATATATATATATATTATATTATTTCGTTATATATAATGAAAATATTAATGTTTTCATTTTATTATTTTTCAATGGTACAAGAATTACAAATTATATAATTATAATTATAAATATTTAGCTATTATTATAATATATCTATAAATCATAAATATATTTAAAAAATGGTTTGGTTTTAATAGAAAACCATAAGAAGAGGTTATTTTGAACTATGAACCTTTATTCGGAGAAAATATAAAATATTTGAATGTATAAATATTATATTTTATATAATATGGGGAAAAGGAAAAAAAAAAAAAAAAAAAAAAAAAAAAAATGTTCTGTAAAAAATAATATAAAATTCGATACTATTATATATATATATATATATATATATATATATAAAATAAAAATAAATACCACATAATAATTTACAAATATATATTTCTAGAATGTTCTTAAATCATTTAAATTCCATAAAAAATTGAGCTGTAACCTAAAAATATATTGTTTCATATATTAATGCATGCATATATTATTAATATTTATAAAAGAATATATAATATAAAAAATATATATTTATAATATTATATTATAAAAATAAATCATAAAAATTGTTTTAAGTTAGTACTGTTTTTTTGTTATATATAATATAATATATAGAACTGAGTTTTGTATAATTGTGGATAATATATATTAATATATAATAATATTATATATATAAATTAAAATTAATATATTTTTTTTATCTTGGTATATTTTTGTAGTGTCCATTCATCAAAAAAATAAAAAAAAAAAATATATATATATAATATATATAAAATATTTTATACTTCTCAATTTTAATAATATATGGTTTATTATTTCGTAATATGTAAACTATTAATCTTTTTTTTTTTGTTTTCTTGCAATACTAATTAAAATATACAAATTATACATAATATTTTTATTATGTTTTGTAATATATAATTAATTATGTACTTCTATTTATTATTTTGATTTTTTATGTATAATTTACAATATATTAATATATAGAAATACCCATATTTATAGGTATTTCTTTTATATTTATTATCAATGCATTATTTTAAAGATACATATATATAATATACATATATAAATATAGATATATTATATATATATATATATATTTATATATTAATAGGTAAAAGTAAATAATAAAATATAATATTTTTTTCAAGCACTTAAATTTGTTTTTATATTTTATCATAAATTATTATTTGAAAAAGTTCAGTATCTTTAATTTAAGTTGCTAATAACTATTATTCGACAGTGCAGAAAATAAAAACTTATATATATATATATATATATATTTATTTATTTATTTATTCATATATATGGAAGATATTTTTTTTTTTTTTTTTTTTTTTACTTTCTTCTACATTTTATTTCTATTTAAAGACAGTAATTTTATGAAAGGCTCTATTTTCTTTCCCTTCCTTTTAATATTTTTCCAATTTTTACAATAATTTTTTTTTTTTGACCATAGTTAGTTCAATAAAAAGGATAAAGAATTTTTTCTTGTTTTTTGTTTTTTTTTTGTTTGTATATTTTAAATTCGGATTTTTTTTCTTATAAAATAAGAATAAATAAAATGAACAGCTTTATTCTGATTTTCCTTAAGATCACTGTAATTTGTCAAACATTTATTATGTTAATACGCCAAAAAAAAAAAAGAAAAAAAAGTTTTTAATATATAAGAAAGGAAAGATTAATTTGAAGTGTATCTACAATGATCATTTCTTTTGTGCAACATTTCTTAATAGGATAATGTATTTTTATATTTTCTTCTTTTTTCTTTTATTTTTACATTATAACCTAAATAAATATTTATTAAATTTTCTATATTTTCAACTAATAAATATATAATTATTTGTATAATTTGTTTTATATTTATTATTTTATAGAGACGTTAAAAATTTGATAACGGTGATAATATTATATATATAAATATATATAAAATTATAATATACAATTTAGAAAATTTTCTGATTATAAAATAAAAAATTAAAAAAATGAGTTCTAATATATATAATATAAAGGAACTAAACAAAGACACAATTTTATTAAAAACGAGAAAGTTAAAACAGTTATGTGAAAATGCAGGTTCAATATAATATTTTTTAATATATTAATAAAATAAATGTTATAAAAATATTATATTTTTTATTATAGAATACATATACAATAAATTATTTATATATTTATTATTTTTATTTATTTATTCATTCATTTTATTACTTTTTTTTTTTTTTTTTTTTTATCATTTTGATCTAGAAAATATAAATAGCCAACATGTAAATTGTTTAATTGAAATATTAAATTACTTTTTCGAAAAATATGATGACTGTTTTTCATCATCAGTAGTATGGGAAGTCGTCGATAAAATTAGTAATACAAACATATACATATGTACATATAAATATATATATATATATATATATATATATATTCATTTATTTATGCTTATATTCAGTATTAACAAATTTGCATTTATATATGACCTTTTTAAAGTTATATTAGAAAATACAATTGAAGAAAGGAAAAAGATCAATGTGGATTTAGACACATCCATAAAATTCTGTAAATATATTTTTAGTAAATTAATATTGTATACAAATTATCAAAATGATAACTTGACAACATTCTTTAGTTTTAATTGTCTAAGAAGACATTTGTGTTCTTTAATTAGTTCATTTTTAAATTTTAACAATTCTAGCATGAGAAAAAAAATTGAATCATCTTTCACAAATGAATTGTAATAGAGAATAGTTAAAATATATATATATATATATATATATATATTTCTTTATTTCCACATATTTAAAGTGTACTTTTCTTTTTTTTTTGGATTATTTTGTATATATAAATTTTCAATATATATAATTGATATATTGTTATAGAATAAGCCTAACCAAGAAACTATTTGAAACCATCAAAATGGAAAATGATATAGAATTGAAAGTATCATATACAGAATTTTTGTGGAGATCTTTTAGAAGAATAGATATTAGCACCTTCAATTTAAAGAATTTTGGTATCGGTTTAGAATCTGTTGAAAAATTAAGAAACTTTAAAATTAATAAATTTGATGAAGAATGTATAAATTGGTTGAAGGAGGAATGCTACATGGACAACAAAATTGTCATGGAAAATGGTTATTTTGATAATGCATAATATATTTCAACATATTAATATATACATAAATTGATGATATGAAAATAACATGTTTATAATTTTTTTTTTTTTTTTTTTTTTTTTTTTTTGTAAAAGGTAACTTTGTTATAAATACAAGCAAGAAATCAGTTACAAAAAATTTTCTACTTTGTTATGTCGGGATGTGTTCCATATTCTTGTATTATGTAATATGAAAAACTGAATATATATGACTGAAGATTTTTATAATAATTATAATAATATACACATATATTTTATTTTGTTTCATCAGGATAATGAAGAGGAAAATGAAAAGTGTAAAATAGAAATTCCTTACTATCATATAACATCTATAAATATCAAAAATAAAAATCTTTTAGAATTAGAATGTAAAGCTATAGTTGATCAAACAAATATATTTTATCTATGGTATAATTCTTTAAATATGTTATACATGCATTATTATCATTGTTTCTTTTTTTTTGATACATTTATTTTTCATTTAATGGAAAAAAAAAAAAAAAAAATTATCAAAAAAATTAAAAAAATATACAGGGGAGAAGATATTAAAACTTCCATTGATCATGAGATAATTAGCAAATTTAAATTGTCTATGGATATAAAAAGGGGCTCAAAAGAAATAAAAAATTTGATGAATAAACTTATGGACACGTAAACTAAAAAAAAAAAAAAAAAAAAAATTATAAAATAAAAGAAGGAAAGAAAGAAATTATTATTTATTATGATATATAAATATATATATTTTTTCCTTTAAGTTTAAACATAAAATTGAAGAACGAAAAAAAGAAGCGTGAACAAATTATTCTCAAATCAATTAAATATAATAAAAAATACAATGAGGATCAAAATCATGGAACAGTTGATGAAGTATTATTAGGAAGAGAAAAAAAAAAAAAAATTTTTATATAAATATATGCATATATGTGTATATTTGTGTTTTTTAAGGAGGACAAATCGTTCGATAAAATTAATGAGCCCTTACATTATTTCAATGATATTTCGCTTGAAAGGAATATAAGGTATTTACTTTTAAGAAAACAAAGAAAAAAAAAAAAAAAAAAAAAAAGGAAACTAAATTACTTCTACAAATATCAGTCTTATTATAAAAATAAGACCTTCCTTCATATTAAAAGAAGTTAACTTGTAAAAATTATATTGGATAGTAACATCGGACTATAATATGTATATATATATATATATATATATATATATATAATTGTGTAGATGTTAACAAAATAGTATCATAAACCGATTCCTTTTTTTTTTTATAGCGAAAAAAATATAAAAAACAAGTCAAGAAAAAGAACAGATACTCTAAAGCAGGAAGGTTAAAATATAATAAGAAGAAAATAAAGATATATAAATATATAAATATATAAACATATAAACATATAAACATATAAACGTATGTGTATAATAAGTCCGATTGTTAAAGGAACAATGTCTATATATTATTATATTATAAAAATAATAAAATGATCACAATTGTTCTTAATCAAATAAATTCTGTTTATATAGACGAAAAAAAGAGAAAAAATATATGTAATGAGGAAGTAGTAAAATATAATAAATCCCTAGAAGACATAAATTATATAAACGAATATTCTAATAAAAAGGATACTAAAAAATTTATAGAAGATGATAAATTTAGAATGGTATATAAATTAGATTTATTCACTTTACACAAATAAATAAAAATATATATATATATATATATATATATGTATATTTAAAGTATAAATTTTTTTTTTATATAAATATTAAAAATTACTTTTTCTATAATTATATTATACAATAATATAACATATTAAAATATATAAATAACGTATGAGTTGACATATAATATGTCGATTTTTTATTATCCAGATAAAAATAAAAAATCAAATATGCGCAGAAAAGGACAGCGATACGGAAATGATAATTGAAAAAATAATTTCTTGCCACAAAGAAAAAAAAGAAAAGTTTAAGATAAATTTGAAGAAGAACTTTTCTGACTCCCTCAACGAAATAGACAATATGATAAAAAGCTTGATAGAGGTATATATTTTATTACAATACTAAAATATATAAATGTGATAAAAACACAACAATATAAATGAACTATACATTAAATAAATAAATAAATAAATATATATATATATATATATATATATATATATATATATATAATTGTAGAAGCAGAAAATTCGAAGGGAAGAATTAAATAAAAAATATGCAAAAAAAAAAAAAAGCATAATTTTCAACACAGAGAAAGAAATAAACTTATTATGCAAAGAAATGAACGTATAGTTTTAGCAAAAATTAAATAAACAAATAAAATAGATATTAAATAAATAAAAGAAATTGTACTTTCAGGGTAAATATTAGATATATATGCATATTTACATTAAAAACATATTTGTAGATACTCATTGAAAGTATGAGAAAAATTAATGTTAATAAAAGTGACGTAAAGAAAATATATGATGAAGGAAAGTCAATATTTTCGACGAATGAAATATTAAATAAAAGTCAAATTTTTATGAAGGTATATAAATAAAAATATATGAACATTTTTACTATAATATTTAAATATTTATAAATTGTAAAACATAGAAAAAAAAAAAAATAATATAAAAATTAATTATTGTGTACATATAAACAAGATATATATTATCAAAATATTATATATATCATTTTATTCATTTAGAAAATAAAAGACAACTTAGAAAGAATGAATACAGATATTGTAGGAAAGGAAAAAGAATACAATAAAAGGAAAAAATTATGTTTCAAAGCTTTAGCAACTGCTTATGAATAAATATGAAATAATTACACAAGAAAAAAAAAAAAATAAATATAAATATATATATATATATATATATATATATATATGTAAATATAAAACAATAAAAATTGAAACATGTACACATATTCATTTTATACCCTCATATATAGATATTATTATTTTTCATGCTTTTAACTTTAACATGCTAATATTATATAATGAAATTTTCTCCTGGTTGTAATGTAACAAAAGTAATTTTATTATTATTTTTCTTTTGATAAGAATCTAATATATGAGTCAATTCTTTTGTGGCTTCTTTATATTCTTCTCCCCCTAAGCAAAAAACGTCAGTTCCAATTGCTAAGGATTGTTTACTACCTAAATCAAAATGGCTCTACAAATATAAAATATATATATATATATATATGTGTATATTTATATTTGTTGACATATAATTATGTATACATTTTTTATATATACTAACCTGCAAGGCTTCGCTTGGGGACATGTGAAAATTATTGTACAAAGAGTGAGGTTTGTATATACCAATAGGCAATATAGATAAATCTATATGATTTTTCCTTTTGAGTACAACATTATTAACATAGTTTTTAATTTGTAAAAAGTGATTAGAATAACCAGAATGTCCACTATAAAAAATTGTAGCGTTTGTGGATGAATCATGAATTAAGAAAGAGCCTGGTAGGTATACATTTTTATCAACAAGAAATCTATGACTATTTGTTAAGGTTGGTAAATAATAAAAAGATAGATTTTCAAAACTTAATTTATTAAACCAATTTAAAGGATAAACAACTGGGAAATTCCTTTTCAATAAATATCTTCTTATATTCATACCTCCAATAACAATACTATTATCTCTTAATATTATATTTTTTAATGTTCTTTTATCCATAGTATCATATCTATTATTACTTAATAGTATAAAATCAATACTGGGTAAATGTTCAAAGCTTATACCTGGTTTTATTATTCTTTTGACACCCAAAATATTACAAAAACCAATTCTATTTGATAAAACAGGATCTATTAATATATTATATTTGGATGTTTGTATTAAGATACTCATATGTCCTATATATATAACATTAAATTTATCCTTTTCTAAATTTTTTTTTACTTCAAAAGGTTGTACGTAAGATATTCTTTCCGGCCATAAAGCATTTATTTCTATATGGTCATTATAATTTATTTTATCATTTTTTATATTACGAATTTTATCATTCATTTTTTCCTTACATTCGAAAGAAATTTTATTAATATATTTTTGATTTTTCACATGATGCTTTTCATCATTTTTATCCTTTTTAAATTGTAGAGGCAATTTGTTTAAAATTTTCTGTTTATATATTTTTTTGATTACATTTTGTTCCTTAACATTTTGGTTTCTTAACAATATTTGAAGTATTGGAGAATACACAAAACGATCTAGATAAAAAAATGAAAACCTTACTTTATTTTTTAGTGTTACGTTTAATGTTAAATTGTTGTTATGCTTATAATATGGTAAAAATGTGTTTATTATATTCTTCATTTGAATTATTCTTATTTAATAAGAGCATAAGTATATATTGAAAGTCTCTATACAAAAATGTAATACACTTTTAAAATATAATTCTCATATTTATAAGACTTGGCATTTTGAGATAAAACATTTTTTTCTATTTTTTTTTTTAATTTTATTGAGCCATCCCAATTTTATTCAAAAAGAGATAGATAAATAAATATAAATAAATATAAATATATATAAATATATATATTTAAATATATGCTTTGTAGCTAAATTTTATTAATTTTTTAGGATTCTAATAATAATAGATTATATATAATATATATCAATATAAAAGATAAAATCATTTTTATCTAATACATATAATATATATATATATATATATTTTCCCTTTTTTTTTTTGGAATATAACAGGAGATATATAATATATACTTATAAATAGGTATATAATCCTTATATTTTTACATATTTATATTCCTTTATATAAAATTTTTTTTTTTTTTTTTATGTTCTTAGAAAGTCAAAACATATTAAAATGATGCTACTTTTTTATATTTTATAGTGCAAAAACTTACATAAAATTTACAATAGTTTAAAGAAAAAAAATGATCTGTGAGAATACGGACATACTATAATAAAATAACTAGTGCATATTCAAAGGAATCAGCATTTTATTTTAAAAAGGAAAAAAATGATTAAATAAATAAAAAATAAAATAATATAACAAAATGAATATAATATATATATATATGAATTTATATATTTCAATATAGGCATTGATAAAAATGTAAAACTATACTTTGATCTTATCTCACAACAGATATTTAATAAATATCAATACACACACACAAAAGTTAATAAATAAATAAATAAATATATATATATATATATATATATATAAATACATTGTATTAGTATTAGTATTAATATTAATATTAATATGTATATGTTTAAGACTAAAGAATTATGAATTTCCAGAATGAATGAAGAAATTATATCAGTAATATAATTTTTTCTTTTTTTATTCGTGAGCTCAAAAATAGTACAGTAGGCAAAAAAAAAAATATAATATATATATAATAAAAAAAAAATTTAAATAAAGGAACAAGAAAAGGAATAAGAAGAAACTAAATGAATTAAAGGAATATATAAAATAAAATGAAATACACATAAGTATAATTATATATTATGGCATATGATAAATTATATATATATATATATATATACATTGATTTATTTATTTATTTTTATATTATAATATAAAATAAAATATTAAGAACATAATTTTTGACAAATTTAAATTTCATATTAATGATTATTTTAAAACCGACTCATACCAAAATTTTATTCTTTTTGATAAAATATATATGTTCATTTATTATATTATATTTTTTCTTTGTTATCAAATTTATTTATTTATTATATAACAAGACCAAATTTCCGATGTTTTATTTTATCAACATATATATTTTTCTTTATTTATTCATTTTGATCTCCATAATGTTTAATACTTGTATAGTATTATAAAAAGCATATATGAGATCTTTAAATTATTGCGCACTTTTATGCATTGAAAAATATAAACTATAGATTATTCTAATATATATATTTTAGAAGAGTTATATAGAAAATAAATAGTGTATATATCTACACATTTTTTGTATGTTATAACATATAATTTTACTTTTCTTTATTATTATATTTTATTTTTTTTCACCTTTGATGTTATATATTATATTACCATTAAGTTATATATTATATAGTAAAAATAGTATCTTTTATTATATTACAAGTATGGTTTGATGAATATATATATATATATATATATAAGTATAATTTTAATAGGTCTTCATATAATACTTTATATATATATATGATGTAGATGGAAAAGTGCACTGTAATGGTTATATTAGTTTTTATCTTTGAATAATGTTTTGATTTTGATTTCTATTTTTGTGTATTTAAACATTTCTAAAAGTATATATATATATATATATATATATATATATATATATATATATATTTATTTATATTATTCATTTTACTAATTTATTTCGTTTTAATTTATTATTTTTATTTTATTTTATTTTTATTTATAAATATTTTATCCTCTTCTTTTAATTTCTAATTTTGTAATTTATGTTATAAAAAAAGGAAAAAGGAAAAAATGGTTTATAATAATGGAAGTTTAAGAGGAAGAAAGAAAAATGAAGAAAAGTATATTCCTATGAACCGAAAAAGTACCAGTCTAAAAGATCCTTCAAGAACAAAAAATAATAATTATATAAAAACCTTAGACACATATATAAATGAAGAAGATAGTCCTACTAAAATATTAAGTAAAGGCAAAAAAAACAAAACTGGAAATATAAAAAAAAGGACTAATGAAAAGGATAATGATACTGATAGAGAAGATGCAGCATCTCCTAGTGTAGACTATAACAAGAATGTGATGAAAAAATATAATACGAGAGGTACGATTATAGAAAAAGTATCAAGTTCTGAAAGAAATATAGAACATAATAATAATATTGTCGGAAAATTGGGAAGCAAGGATTATAGTAACGCAAGAGTTCAAAGAATGTCTACAAGTATCGGGCATCATAACGCTCTGAAAAAAATAAATCCTAAGGTTCCTAGTATTACATGTAGAACTAAATCATACACAAAAGTTATGAACGAGAACAAATATAATAATCATAATAATAATAATAGTAATAATAATAATATTAACAGTATGTATTATTCAAAAAAATTAAATAACAAGAAATATAGTACTGAACATACCCAAAGTATAGATAATAATAACATAACTTCAAAAAGGTTAAACAATAAAAAAACTGCTACGGATAAAGCACAAAGTACATCAAGATATTGCATAAGCAATAGTGTAAAGAAAAGTTATAGTACAAAGGGATATAATACAGACAGATCACAAACAATGTCTAGATATACTCTACAAAATAAAAAGGACTCAAATACTAATACGAATAGAAAAGGATACAGTACACATAGAGGACAAATAATTCAAGATAATAGTAATATTAATAATCAGGCAGAAAAAAAAAAAAGAAATATGAGCTTGAAAAAAAAATATATAAAAGAATCTTCTAATAGTACTATTACAGGTAGCAATGAAAAAAAGAATTCAAATAATATACTGAAAAAAAATAGTACTTGTGATTTAAACTATCTTAATAAAGAATATAATAATAATAATAATAATAATAATAATAATATGCATGAACACACAGAAAACGTATATAATATAAATGAAAATGAGGGTTGTAGTAGTATGCAAATTATAAATGATGAAGATGTACAAAAAAATGTACCTGAATTTTACACAATTAATTTAGGTAGTGAAACTAAAAATAAGGGAGAAAATTACATTTTTAAAAATAGAGATAATAAAATAAAACCAAATATATATAATGAACGTAATAATATGGATTTGATGGAACATAAATTAAATGATGATATGAGTTATAATTTTGCAGATCATATAAAAGATATTGAATGTTATATTAACCAACTAAATGAATCAAATAAATGTAATATATATAAAGAATATGATCCTTCCAAATTAATAAGTCCAGTATATGATAATGTTAATGATAATATATTAGAAAATAATCAACATTTGAATGAATATGAAAAACATAATGATATATTAACAACTTCGTACCTAAAATATTACAGTCACACTAATAATAATAATAATCATTATTATAATGATGAAGATGTTCATTTGGATTTAGGAAAAATGAATGAAGGTTTTTCCAATGTAGCTAAAAATATGGATAATATTCCATGGAATGAAACGAATAGAAAAGAATCTTTTTCAAATATAAAAAAAAAAATAGATCATACTGATGATAGGCATATAGCTTATGTGGATAATAGTTCTATGAAGCATACAATGAATGATAAGGATCAATATGTAAAAAGTGTGCCTTATAATTATACTATGGAGGAAGTACTTTTATTAAATGAAAAGAGGGGAAATATTTTGGGCTCCCTTATTTCAAAAAATCATGATGCTAAACGTGCTACCAGCAATAATAATAATAATAATAATGTTAATAATATTAATAGTAATAAGTACTATTATTACGATAATAAATATAGTGAACATGGAGGAGATAGCGTTTCATCAAATATATGTTATCCTCATGGATATAAAAATAATAATATTTACAATTATGTGAATAATATAAAAGATTCATCATCACCTTTATATTGCAACACTAAAACAAAACGTGCGCATAAATTTCATACAGATAATATAATGAGTGATCAATTAAATAAATATGAAGATAATAATAAAAATGATGGTAAATTTTTTAGTGGTAATATTTCAAGTAAACAAAAAGGAAAGAATAATTTAACGAATTATACTACTCATAGTTCTGAATATAGAATAAAAAGTATTGAATCTAATTTGACAAAGGATTATAGAAAATCATTGACATATAATGATATACCTAATTTTTTAGACTATAATATAAATAATACAAATGTTCAAAACAGTGATTTTGGTGATTCACATTATATTAATCGAAATGCTTCTTATAAAAATAGTATGAATTCAAATGATGATATTCAAAATAGTAATAATAATAATAATAATAATAATAATAATATGGTTAATAATCCAAATGAATATTTAGTATATACTAATGAAAAACATTATGTTAGAATAAATAACAAATTATATGAAAAGACACGTGACAATACTTATATTGAAGTAGATGCTAATTCAAATTTTGATTTCATAAATGGTATTAATTCTTCCCATAATTCCCCTCTTGATAATATAAAGGATAATACATTATACCATAATACAAATAAAAAAGAATATTCTGATTATGTTTCTTCTTATACTAATATTAATAAATATGAAGATATAAACATACCTAATAATATACATGTTTCAAAAGATGGAAAATATTTATTTAAAAATTATTCCGTAAGTCAAAATGTTTCAGATGATAACAGTGTTCAGGATAGTCTTTTTTCAAGAACCGAAAGAAGTAACAGCCAAAATAGATATGATAAAAATGGAGTGAAACATATTGAACAAAATTATTATAATAATAGTAACAGACGTGATGATATATATTATTATCATAACCAACTAAAAAAATTAGAAAGATTAACAGAACAAAATATAAACAGAGGAAAATATCAAAGAAATATTCCACAAAATGATGATAATGATGATGATAGTGAAATTAAAGAAGTGAAAAAGGATAAAACAAAAATAGATATAAATAAACATTTACATTTTAATGATAAAAAAATATTTAATCAAGAGAAAAGTGAAAACACTGGGGTACATATTAATGCTTTTAAGACTATTAAAAATATGAAAGAGGTAACTTATAGAAATATTAATAATGATACCAATTATAATAATAAAGTAAAAAGTAATTACTTATATAGTAACCAATTAGGAAAAAATAAGAATAGGGACACATCCTTAAAAACAAAACTACATGGTGATAGTTTAGATAATAAAACAGAATTAAAGAAGAAAATATATAATGAAATAATAAATAATGATATAATAAATAATGATATAATAAATAATGACATTGTAAATAATAACATAATAAATAATGATATAATAAAAAGTGGTGCAATAAATAATAATATTGTAAATAATAATTTGATTAATAATTACAATGCTGATAATAGAAATGCCTCAAATAGTATATTCACACAACACATAAATAATATAAATAATAATTTTTACAATTCTGATGATGAAAGAATTAATATAATAGATAATAATAAAAGGATGGATATGACGGAAGATGAAAGTGATCGATTCAGAAATAATTATTTTGTAGAATTAGAGAAAAGAAAAAAAAATTTGGGGAAGACAAATAATACTACTCCTATATCATTATCAAAAAATGAGACAATAAATAATATGATGATTAATAAAAGAAATTTCTTTAATAATTATATATCTGATAAGGCTAGAGATAAAATATTAAAAAGAGAAATATCATGTAGTGTGAATACAGTACGTAGTAGTAAAACAAATAATAAAACTAATAGTAATTATTCATCATATAATAATAATAATGATAATAATAATAATAATAATAATAGTAATCCATTTATATTAGATAATTCTATAAGAAAAAGTAATATAATTATTACAACAAGTAATAATGCTAAGTTAATAAATAATACTATTATTAGTAAAGGTATAAATAATAATATTTTGAATATTAACTCAAATAAGAATAAATCATTAAATAGTGCTAAAATTAATGCCCTTGGTTTATTATCATCAAGAAATGATCTTAACTATATCATGAATAATAATCGTATTTCAAATAATCATATTAATCAACATCTTTTGTATAATAATAGAAATTACTCTGTAATAAAAATACCAAATGTTCATAAGGAAAAAAGATCCTCAAACATTCCACATAATATAAATATAAAATCTAATCCTAATTTGGAACCAAATATAAAAACATATACAAATATAAAAGCATATACAAATATAAAAGCACCTACAAATATAAAAGCACCTACAAATATAAAAGCTCCTACAAATATAAAAGCACCTACAAATATAAAAGCTCCTACAAATATAAAAGCACCTACAAAAGTAAATGCACCTACAAATATTAAACGTCAAGAATTTTCAAATGACATCTTAAATTATAAAGGAATATCCAAATTCGATATAAATGAAGATAAAAATACAACGATAATTCCACCCCTACATAGACAATCAAATTCAAATTTCCCGTTTAAAAATACAAAGCTGAATTTAAACAGTGACATGTATACAGAAAAAGAACTTATAAAATGTAGATCCATAAATAATAGTGATATATATAATTATTTAAGAAATACTTATAACAAAACTCCATCAAAATTTTATCGTACGGTATCTTATCGTAACATGAGTTTAAAGAAAAATAAATCTATGTTAGAAAATAGAAAAAGGAAAACCGAAAAAAAAGATGAAAATCTTATGAGTACATTTAATTATACATCTGAAGTTGATAGTAAATATATTGTTAAAAAAGCTGTTGTTGTTGGTTGTAATTATGTGAGTGAAGAACGAAGTAGACTATATGGTTCAGTGAATGATGCTTATGTATTTTGTAGGGCGCTAGTAAAATATTTTGATTTCTTACCTGAAAATATATTGCTATTAACTGATAGTTTACCATCCAATGCTTATATATATGAAGATTTTGATATAAATAGAAAAAAATATATAAATGTAGATGAAGAAGAAAATGTTAAAAATAATGAACCATTAAAAAAGAAGAACATTTTTAATTTATTTAATACAAATGCATTATATACTACATTAAAGAAAACTAATGAAGAAGAACTTAATTGTAATTCTTGTAAAGATGTTGAAATTAAAAATGTAGACATTTCTTCTGAAAAGATGAATTTTAATTTATGGCCAACAAGGGTAAATATATTAAAGGCAGTCAATTGGCTCGTTAGAGATTCAATACCCTTTGGTTCTTATGTATTTTATTTTGCTGGAAAAAGTGTGCAAGTAGATAATATGAGTGGATGGGAAGGAGAGGGATATGATGAAGCATTTTTATGTTCAGATCCATTTAATAAAATTTCTGAACATAATGTAATAACAGCTGTTCAATTAAAAGATTTGTTATTAAGTATAAATGAAAGTGCACAAATGACTATCATTTTAGATTGTTCAGGTGGGCAAACAATCTTAGATCCAGCAGGAACGGAAAATTCCTTATCTTATATTAAAGGATGCAAACAAAAAGGTATATGGCCCATAACTAATCCAACCAATAAAGTGCATAAAGCAATATATGATATAACTATATTAAACAATACATCTATGAAGAAATATTTCTGTAGATCGAGATATTCAAAATTAATAGAAGTTGAATCCACATCAGCAATGATAGATCCATTATTACAATCTATATCATCTTTACCAGTAGCGCCTAAAGCTTATTGTTTATGTGCAGCTACCTGGGAACAAATTTCTATAGAGGGATTATTTCCTATCATAGAATTTGCTAGGGTATCTCAGCTAAAGAAACCTGAATCCTATAAAACAGGTGAAGGTCATTACCAAAATATGAACAA
The DNA here is from genome assembly GCF_001601855.1 of Plasmodium reichenowi. Taxonomy (NCBI): domain Eukaryota; phylum Apicomplexa; class Aconoidasida; order Haemosporida; family Plasmodiidae; genus Plasmodium; species Plasmodium reichenowi. The sequence goes on along the minus strand of NC_033659.1, from coordinate 609,323 downwards.
AAAGAAAATAAGAGAAGAAAAAAGCAATAGGAAAGGCCCAAATGGTTTAATAAATAAGAACAACAATTTATCTAAAAAAACAAATTATGAAAAAAATTTCAACTTTACATTGAATATGATGAAAATGTTTTTCAGCAATACAAATAATAACGAAAATAAATTAAATGAGAAGGAAAAAGTAAATAGATTAGGATTTAACGAAAATGATAGTGATTATATTGATGATAATTATAATAGTGATAATGAATATAATAGTGATGACAATAATAATAATAATTATTATTATTATGATGATGGGGAAAAGGGTTTTAAAAATTTTCAACAGAATTTAAATAATGTTGGTCAAAAAGATGTAATAAAAAATAAGAAATTAAAAGATAATTATATTCTTGTTAGTCACGGTGTATTCACCTACTGTTTAATTGAAGCTATTATTGAATTTAAAGAAAAGGAATTAAAATATAACATCCTAGAAAAAAAGAATGAACAATTTATACCTATGACATTAAAAAATTTAATTAATATTATTCAACAAAAAATACAAAATATAAAATATAATAAATTAAAAAAAATAAATCAAAAACCAGAATTTACTATACATCCAGGTGCTAATGCTACTAATAATAATTATTTTGTTCATTATTCAAAAAATATACATTTCCAAAATTATAAATGCAATTTTATAAATGCAGATTTATCTCCTTTTTTAAATGTAAATAAAGCATGGGAAGAAATTAACAGAACTACTCTAAGGAATAGAAAATCTTTATCGTTAAGCTCAACTTTAATAAACACAGCATCTTCCAAATATTTTACTCAGAAAAATGAGCAATTTAAAAATTCTTATTCACTCAAATATTAATTTGCATAAAAGACTATATTACCAAAAAGGATTAATCAAGTTATTACAACAGAAAAAAATTATGCATATAATATATATATATATATTATATGAATTTATTTAATTATTTTATGTACCTTTTCTTTTTATCAATTATATAATTTATCTTTTATAATTTTATTATTTATTCTTTTTATATTTTAAATGCTCATGATATAATATACTAATATTTTATATTCCATTATGTGAATAAAATACGTGTATATATATTTATGCGTATCTCCATCAAAAATTAAATATATATATAATATATTTCACATATAATTAAATTAATTTATTTTAATTGGACATGGTTAAATAGAGATAAAAACAATATTAAAAATTCTTATGAAGATTATTATATTATTTTTTACTCAACAATTTGTGCAACTAGAAAAAAAAGAAAACGAAAAGGAAAAGGAAGGAAAGAAAGAAAGAAAAAAAAAAAAAAAATAGTGAATATTAAAGGATACATCAGTTGAAAAGATTATATTTTATTTCTTAATTAAGAAAATACTTTTTATTTATTCAAACAAGAATGCAAAAATACATAATTATATTACATATATGGTAATTGAAAATAATAAACATTTTTGTAATAAGAGAAAACCATATATCTAATAAGTTACTTATAACCAAACAACTTTTTTATATATTGGTTTCATTTTTTTTTCTTATTTTTTCATAATATCAAAAGTTAAGAAAATATATTATATTTATAATTATATATTAATATTTATTCAGGAAAAAAAAATTATTTTTTTGTTCTTTTTATATATGTTTTGTAAAAATCTATAAATATATTATATATATATAAATATATATATATTTTATAAGAGAAATGAAAAAAATTATATATATATTTTATATATTTATGTATGCATAATATTATATATATATAATACTACATATATTTATATATATATAATAATATAATTATATAATATATTATAATATTTTTATTTATCATTTTTTTTTTTTTTTTTTTGGTAAAAATAAATTAAAATTAAAAAAACAATATATATATATATATATATATTTATTTATTTATTTATTTAATTAAATTTATAATAACTTTATTAAAGAATCAGAGAAACCTTACTTTTTAAAGTGAAAATATGCATTTATGCAATTACAAAATTTAGATTTTTTTTTTTTGATTATTTTTTTAAAAATCATCATTCTCTTGTTCTTACCATAAAAAAAATAAAATTATTTTTTTATTTTAGTTTTTTTACATATATTTATGAAATAAAAATTTTTCTTTTTCTTTTTGTTTGTTTTTGTTTTTCATTTTTTCTAAAATTTTTTCATCCAGAACAATTTAAAACATTATAAAAGTAAAAAGTATTAATACATAATGATATAACATGTAAAGACGAGATAATAATTATATATGTATATATATATATGAATGAAAAAAAAAAAAAAAAAAAAAAAAAGGAATGAAAAGAAAATAATTACATAATATAATATATATATAAATATATATATGTATTATATATATATATATATATTTATCATACATGGTTTTTTTAGATAAAAATAATTTTTTGATTATTCAAAAGAAGAAAATGAACACATATGCAATATATATATATATATATATATAATATAATATAATATATACATTTATAATATACATATTATAGTACAACATTTACATTAAGAGTCCTTTTTTTTTTTTTCTTTTTTTTCTTTTTATAATTTAATTTTATATTTTCTGTATACTTCCCGCGTACGAACAAATTGATAATTGTATTTGTTAAATGGTTACAAGATTTTACGAACATGAATATATATATATGTATTAAGGACTATACGTTTAAGTGATGGTTTAAAAAAAAAAAAAAAAAACAAATTAACTAATAAAGCAGATAAGAATTTTTTTTGTCGTATAATCCATTTGAATTATATTTTATATTATATTTCTTTTTATTTTTCTTTTTATATTTATTTTTCTTTTTTGTTGAATTTAAAATGGAGAAGGGTGTGGAAAAAACACAAATCATCGATTATGATGGTAATGTAATTGAGGATTTAAAAGAATGGATGATTGATAATAAATTAAATGATTTAGGATTCAATTATAATGTAATAGCCGTGTTAGGAAGTCAAAGCAGTGGTAAAAGTACCCTGTTAAATAATTTGTTTAAGACATCTTTTGATGTGATGAATACTAAACAAGGACATAGTCAAACAACGAAAGGTTTATGGTTAAGTTATGATAAATTTGATGATGAGACTAATAATAGTAGTTCATTTTTTAAATTAAAGAAAAAGAATAAACCTACATTAATATTAGATGTAGAAGGTACAGATTCTAAAGAAAGAGGTGATAATAGATTAACTTTTGAACACCGTTCTGCTTTATTTTGTTTAGCATTAGCAGATTGTGTTATAGTTAATTTATGGTATCATTCTCTAGGTAACTTTACAGCTTCTAATTATGGCTTATTAAAAACCGTTATGGAAGTTAATTTAGAATTATTTCAACAAGAAAAAAATAGTCCCAAGACTATATTATTATTTACTGTTAGAGATTGGTTTGAAGAATTTGCTCCTATTGAAGTAGTAAGAAATAAAATATTAGATGAATATATAAATAAAATATGGAAAGAAATGAAGAAACCTAAAGAAGCTGAAAAATTAAATATTAATAATTTTTTCATTATTGAAGTAGTTGGTTTATCCCACGGTATAATAAAAAAAGAAGATTTTTTAAAAGATGTAAATAATTTAAGAGATAAATGGATTAATAATTTAAGGCCTTCTAAATATTCTAGAAATATACCATCTGATGGTTTTGCACAATACTGTAATAATATATGGAATACTATTGTAAAACAATCCCAACTAGATATTCCATCCCAAAAAGAAATGTTATCTACATTTCGATGCCAGGAAATTAAAAATAATGTTATAAATAATATAAATAAAGAAATAAAAGAAAAATCAATAGAATCACATAATAAGGTTATTGAAAATTTTAAAGAATGGGCTGAAAAAAACATCATACAAAAATGTTTAGATGATTATTTTAAAGATGCCTCTAGATATAAAGAAAATATCTGTTTACGAACATCACAAGAATTATTAGATTATTTATTTACACAATTACAAGTTATTGTAGATAATAATTTACAATATATACAAAGAACATTATGTACAAAATTTTTTAATGAATTAAGTAATATGTATAAAATTTGTACAAATGAGAAAAACACATTTTCATTTTCTAGAGATTCCAATTTAAAAACCGTAAAAGAAAATAATAAGAATACATCCCATGAAGATATAAAAAGAGATTTATTAAATAATAATCAAGATAATTGTGTACATCTGTGGTCAAACTTTTTATATAATGCAGATAAATTAGAATATTTTACGTTTTGTAACTTTTATGAAAATTATGAAAAATCAAATATCGAAATAAAGACAAATATGAAAAATGATGACAACTTAAAAAATGATGCTGATAATAATATTACAACACATCACTTTAATTATAAACCAACTTTGAGTGTATTATCTACTTCTATATATAAGGATTCTAATCGTATTAGAAATATACAATGTGGTATATTATTAAATAAAACAAGACAAACTATAAAAAATAGTTTTAAAAATATGGACACATATCTTCTTACAACAAAAAACACGGAAGAATATTGGAATAATACAGTCCAGCTGGTTTTAAAATTACAAGATAATATTAATACACATTTAACTAAATGTTTTATAAACCTTAAAGCTACAAATCATAACAACTCAAATATATATAATGATGACATGATGTATAATAATGATGATATGGTATTTAATAACAATCAAGATGATGATAATAATAATTATTACAATAAAAATGATGATCCTAATTTATCTAAAGATGAAAATTATAATAATAAATTTTCATTTTCTCTTGCGAATGAAAAAGGTATTTTTCAAAATATAAATTATAATAATGAGGGTAGTGATGAGATATGTTATATAAATGCTTTAAAAAAAATAGATCTAATTAAAAATAAACAAGTATATAAAAGTACTATAAATGAAGAAATTAATAATAAATTGCAGAATAAAAAATATATGCATGAATTAAAAAATTATTATTTAGATGAAATTATGGATGTATTAAAAAATAAATTAGATGAAATATCCGAAAATTTGGCTACTATTATTATACAAAGATTTGAATCCGTTTTTAATTATGATGAATATGAACAACCAAGACAATGGAGGGATATTTCTATGGCTGAATTAAAAAATATTTTTCTTAAATCGAAAAATTACGCATTCTTAATTATAGATATATTACAAAAAAATATAAAAGTTGAATTAATTGATGACTATTTACCTAATAATTTTATAAAAGATGAAATTATTGAAAAGGGAAAAATTAAAGCAAAAAGGAGAATTCAAGAAATTTGTAGAGATGCTCAATATATTCAAGAGACAGGATCTAAGATGAGCTTAAAAAATGTTCCTGTAGTTTTCTGGATTATCTTATTATTATTTGGATGGAATGAAATTTTATTTTTCATTCGAATGTTCTTTAAACTCAATGTAATCTTACCACTCTTTTTTGCTGCAGCATTTATAGTATCCACTTTTGTATATAATGGAAATACGCAAGCCTTATCATATATTAATAAAATTATTTTCTATATGGCTAAAAATTCGTATAATTTTTTTAAGCATATACAAGCAATTAGTAACCCACCACCCAAAAATGTTCCAAAACAAGAATAGTTTTACAGTACAAATAAATAAATAAATAAATAAATAATGTGTATATAAATAAAATAATAAATATATACTTGTATATATATATATATATATATATATATATATATATTCACCCTTTGTTTTAAAGTACATATGTATATACGTAAATGTCTTATTTTTTATATTTTTTTGTTTTCGTTTAAAAATAAAAAAAACGTTATGTGTTTACATTATATTATATATATGTATATTTTTAAATTTTTTTTTTTTTATTATTATTATTATTATTATTATTATTCGTTACCATATTTCCTTTTTTTTGTGATTCATAGTTAAAAGTATTAAATTTTTAAGTATTTACATTATAAGTTAAAAAATAATATATGTTTGAAAAAACTTAAAAAGAATATTTAAAAAAACATAAACATGAAATCTTTTAAAGAATATATTAATATTTGAGACAAACATTTTGAACGTTACAAGAAAATGTAAATTAATTGATAGGCTCTTAAAAATTTTTATTAAAAAGGAAGCAAAAGTAAATGTAATCATTTGGTATATCAAGCACATTAATATAAAAAATGAAACTGTAATATTATTGTTACTTGTAATAAGTATATAAAATATATATATATATATATATATATATATATATGTATGTATGTATATTTTTATTTATAGTTCCTTTTCTACTATCGAATTTTCTTGAATAACTTTATTGAATACGTTCCCAAATTCTTTGGAAATCTGAGAAACGAAAAAAAAAAAAAAAATATATATATAAATATATATATATATATATATTATTTTTATTGTAAACAATTATGTTATTCTTTGCCTTTGTTATTAAATTATAAGAATGAAGAACAAAAGACGATAGGTATCTATAATTTTCTTGAGAAAAATAAGATTTCGTGTAAGGTAAAAAGAGGACACTAAATCTTATTATCAAGTATACTGATATTCCCATATAGAGAATTTTAAAAATTGGCTTAATAACACCGTCCCATAGTAATGAACCTACTAAATAGCTAAATATAAAAAAAGAAAAAGTAATAATAGTAAATAAATCGTAACTTCAAAAAGGAATAAACATGTATATATATATATATATATATATATGTTTATTTGTATATTTCTTTATCTGACACTAAATAAATCCATTCTATAATTGTAAAGATAGCAGAACACAGAAGGACAAAACCTAGGAAATTATTTTTTTCGTCAAACATAGAATATAGCTGCATACTTATGGGTATTAAATCAGGTGACTTTCTAAACCAGTTTAAATGAAAAATGGATTCTAAATGAATAAGGAATATAAATTAAAAAAAGAAATAAGAGAAACCAGTAAATAAATAAATAAATAAATATATATATATATATATATTTATTTATGTTTAAAAAAATATTCTTTTTTTCTAAAGAATGGATGTTTTAATATAACATTATGCACACCAATGACATATACAAATAGATAAATATATATATATATATATATATATGTGTATATATATTTTTTCTATATATATTTCTTTTATAAAATTTTTGTTTTAATTCTACAACTATATATTTGTTATATTTTCAAGTTATTATACTAATTGGTCTAGGTAAGACAGGACATGGTGTTTTTTTGACATAGACCTTTTGGATATCTTTTATCTTTAACTTATTCCTTATTTCTAACTTTACGGTTTTAGGTGCTTTTTTTCTATAATATAATAAGTTATATACTTCATCTTCAGAACTGGAATAAATGTTATAACATCCATTCCATATAATATGACAATATAATAAATAAGATATAACGAAACAAAAAGTTACAATTTTTTGAACATTCATTTTATTATGTTTTATTATTTTCTTCTTTTCTTATATTTTATCTATATCGTTTTTGATATATATATATATATATATATTGTAATAGATAAAAAATCCCCACCATTATATGAATTATATTTAAAATTTTTATTATATCTTAAGTAGGATAATAATACGTAAAAATTAATTTTTAATAATGAGGAAATATATATATATATATATTGTTATAATAAAAGACAAATATATGTATTATAATATATCTGTAGAAAAATAAAAAGCAAAAAAAAAAAAAAAAAACAAAAACAAAAAAGAAGGAACATACTGATGGATAACTTTTGATTATATCATATTCAGCTAATATATATATATATATATATATATATATTATAGTATTTTTTTATTTTTAATATTTTTGACAAAGGGCCTATTACAATTAATAGAAATATACACGCAAAAAGGAAGGAAGGAAGGAAGAAAGAAAGAAAGAAAGAAAGAAAGAATACAGGAAAAAAAGAAATATTTGGAATAAAAAAATATTTACTAGGGAAACAATATAAATATTTTGATACTGTTATATTTTTTTATAAAAGTAATAATTTATTGATTAAAAAAAAAACAAATATAATATATTAAAGAATAATATAAAATATTAATATAAAAATATTGAATAATCAAACACAAAAAGGAATATAATAAGTACAATACTATATTATACGTTATGATTTCTTAAAAAGTATAATAATATATAATTATATATATAATTATATATATAAATATAATATATATAATATATATATAAATTTATAGGGGAAAAATAGGAAAGGAGAAATAATGATTAACTAAGAATATATATATAAATGAAAAAAAATTTAGTACCGTTTATACAAAAAAAATTTTTTTTTTTTTTTTTTTTTTAAATAATTATTCATAATATTTATATAAGATACATTTATGTATTATATATATATATATATTTTTTTTTTCAAAAAGGAAATTATTTATATGTATATAAGGAATATCATTTGCTATATATTTATTTTATTATTTTACTAATATTTTATATATATATTTTTTTTTTCTGTTTATATTTGTATAAGCAAATTTTTCTATTTTATAATTTTTACCAGACAAAAAAGTTATGGAATTTTTATAATTTGTTTCATAGTTATTTTCGTATTACCTAAATTTTTCTTGTTTAATAATTTTATATGAGTTATAATTTTAAATGGGAAGAAGACCACTGGATAAAAACTTAAAAAAGGAAAAAAATGTTAAAGTAATAAAAAAAAGAAAAAGGAAAAAGGGATCAGATAGTGATGATGACGATGATGATATTGAAATAGCTAATACTAATGTTCCCATAAATAAAAATGTTTCTACTAAATTTAAACAAAGAGAAAAAGTTGATATTAATTTAATATTGGCACAAGATGAAGAGGATGCATTTAAGTAAGATATTATTAATATGTATATGTGCATATAATATATATATATAAATATATATATATATATATATATGTTGAAAATATGAAACACGAATCTTATAAGTAAAAAATGACACTACAAGTTAATAATTTATGAATAGACGTTTTATATACATATTAAAATATATGCTATAAAACATATCTTATATATATATATATATGTATATATTATTTTTTATGTAGAACGAAAACGTATTGCTGGACAAAAGTGAATGCTGGAAATACCTCACTGGTTAAAAGAAAGCTTTGTACAGTTTGTGGATTTGAAGGGAAATATAAATGCTTAAAATGTTTTGAACATAAACCTACTTCTTTTGTAAGATATACCTGTTCTTTAAATTGTAAAAAAATTCATGATGAATCTTCTTGTTGTAAATCTAAAATGTTAGGAACATGGTAAAAGGTTCAGTGTTTGATTAAATTTATTTTATTTTTATTTTTTTGAGTATTATAACAATATAATAAATTATACATATAATAAATATGTACTGTTTATTTATTTATTTATTTATTATTTTTTTTTTTTTTTATAAACCATAATATTATTATATATAATTTTTTTTTATACCATTTGTTTGCTGTTTTATAATATAGTTTAAAATTAGCACATTAAAAAAAATAAAAATAAAAATAAAAATAAGAAAAAGGATAAAAATAAATCAATAAATGAAAAAAAATAGAATAAATAATATATGTATTTATATCCTTATATATATATATTATTAATATCTTTAATTAAACAAATTGAAAATATATATACTATATAAATTAATAAAATATTTTATCCCTTTTTTTTAGAAGGATTAGAGTATTTTTTTAAAACAATTATAACATAATAAATGTGAGAAAAATAATAAGTTTCCATAAAATTGTATATATATATATATATATATTATTATTATGTTACAGTTTCTTTTATTCCGAAGGATATAATTATAACATTATCAATCATCTACATTTTGGTCTGAATCATTCATATCATCATCTAGAAAAATATTAGTCATGTCATTATTCTTAACATTTGAAATGTTAAAGAAATGTATACCTTTTTTATTAAATTCTAATAACAATTTAAGAAAATCATTTTCATCTAGATTTATACTTCTCTTTTCACACATATCCAAATGTTCTAAAACATCTAAACAATATTTTTTAAATGGGAAGTTTACGGGAATTTGTTTATTTAATGTGCACCAGTTTTTATAATTATGTTCTAACATATTAAGTACAGCATTTCTTTTAAAGATTGCATGAAGTGTTTTTCTCTTTCTACTGAAGCATATTCTTAGTAAATTATCCCACTCATCAAAATTTGTTAAGAAACTACTTTCTTTCGGTATAAGTTTAACAATAACACTATCCACTTTTGGGGGAGGATTAAAACTACTTCTATTGACATTACAAACTTTTGTAACTTTACAGAAAAGTTTTACATTAATAGTTAATCTGCTATAATTACTATCTCCAACATTGGCTAACATTCTTTCTGCAAATTCTTTTTGAAACATTAAAACAGCACATTTGAATAATGGTCTATGTGATATTAATTTAAAAATAAGTGGACTTGATATTTTATATGGAATATTAGCTGTACAAACATCAAATTTAGGAAATACCGTTTTAATAGCATCTCCTTCATATACTTCTAAATTATTATAACCTTCATAAAGACATCTTTTTTTTACCTCACTAATCATTCTTGAATCAATATCTATTGTTATAACTTTTTTAGCTAGTGGTAACAATTTGACGGTTAAATTTCCTGTACCACATCCAATTTCTAATACTATATCTGAGCTTTTTATTTTTGCTGCATATATAATTTTATCTAAAATACCTGGATTTTTTAAAAGATGCTGACCATGTTTTTTATATAATATCATATTCATTTTATTTCCTTTTTGTACTTTTGAAGTACTTATATTTCTCTTTCCATGACTCTTTTTACTTATTCCATCGCTTACATTTTTTATAATTTTTGTTGACTTGTTATTATTTACTATATTATTATAAAATCCTTTATTCACTTTCATTGTTACTATATTATTTTTAAATACTTTCAAGCAGTTGCATAAAAAGTAGGATGACATATATAACATATCATATAAAATTATGCTCTATTCTTCTTCATAATATATATATATATATTACTCTTTTATTTATTTATTTATTATTACTTTTTTTAATATTATTCAACACTTAAAATATATATATATATTACAAATAATATTATAAATGAATGAATAAGAAAATGAGAAAGTTTCAACATCATACAAGAAATAAGGATATATATATATAATAAATATATTTATTTATATTTTCAACTTTTATTTATTTATATTAAAAATAAAGATATAAAATTAAACTAAAAAAGTATTGAACAGTTTTATTTTTTTTTATTTTTTTTTTTACATTTAAATTAATAAAGGGGGGGGTGGGGGAAAAAAAAATAGAGATATTTATATATAATATTAAATATATTATTATAGTATAATGTACAAATTAAATATATATATATATATATATAAATATATATATATATTTTTTTTTTATGTAGAAAAAATTTTTAATTCAAAATATTTTCTGTTAATTATATATTTATACAAATTTGTGGAAAGAAAACAAAAAAAAAAAAAAAAATAAATAGAAAGCTGCAAATTTATAATCATATATTTTTTATATGTATTTATATGACTACCAAGAAATATGAAAAATTTTTGATTTAATTTTTTTATATATTTTTATGAAATATATTATGTTATTTCATTTATAGGGAGATGTAATTATATTATATGCTATATATATTGTAATTTTGTGCTTCTTTTAATAAAAAAAAAAAATAAAAATAAATAAAAAATACAAATAAATAAATAAAATAAATAAATAATGATTAACTACTTCATTTTATAAATCTTATGAAAATATTATTAAGAAGATGAAAATTTTTTAAAATGGAAATTATATTTTTGGAGATATATAGAAATGTTGAATATATGTAAAAGTATCATTAAAGGTTTTTAATGAATAAACTGATATCAATTCATTCAAAACAAAAAAATGAATAAATTGTTTTTATTCTTAACATATTATATTAATGTTTATGTTATTCCTTCATAAAGTGTTAATAATATGATGAAATTTACAGAAAGAAAATGATATTTAAAAGAAAAAAAAAAAAAAAAAAACAAGTAATAAAAAAAAAAATAATACCATCACTATAGGCGATGTATATATATTATATATATGTAAATACATATTTACCCATTTATTTGTTTCTTTATACTAATCATAGTAGTTATTCATAAAAATGAAACGCTTATTTCTTGATTGTACACATGTTTCCCTTAAATGATGTTTGTAAAATATAAGAATAAAGATATAAGTAATTAAATAAAATTTTTATATAACTATTTAATGATCTTTTAAAATTAATCTTTATTTTTTAATTTAAAAAATGAAATAAAACATATATATATAATATAAAGTAACCATTTATATATGAGAATAATTTTTATTTTGTGTACTTATCATTCGAAATATGATAACGACTAATTTAAAAAATATTTTCTTATAATTTAATATATGTAAGGTTTTATTTTATTTATTTTTAATGTATTTTTTTTCTTTCTTTTTATGTATTATATTATTCTTTAAGCAAAATAAAAAAATAATAAAAAAAAATGGATTTAGGTCTATTTAAACCACATGAAGACAGATATGAATTTTTTTATAACTTTTTATAAACATGTATATATTATTTAAAAAAAAAAAAAAATAAAATAAAATAAAATACCATTTTAATTTGAACATGTGTGTAAATAATATATTTTCGATGTATAGATATCCACTTTTTTTTTTTTTTAAATATAAATAAAATTAAATTATAATTTATGTTCTATTAGTATATATATATGAATATATATCAAATAAATATCAAATGATTTTTTAAGCAATAAATAATTAATTTTATTATATCCTTGTATTTTTTTTATTTTATTTTTACTTTTTTTATCTTTTTGAAAATGTTTTCTTTTTTTCTAATATTTAATAATATTATATATACATATATATATATATATATATATAATACTTATTTAATTTCTTATATATTTTTTAAGTTATTTTATATAATAAATAAATATATATATATATAATATAAAAAATAAAAAAATTTGACATATTCTTTACCTTCTATAATATTTTATGAAACCCATGCAATCATATATATGTAGATATAATATTACAATTTTGTAAAAACATTTTTTTTATAATTTTTATATTTTTTGTTCGGCTACTATTTTTTTTCTTTTCTTTCCTTTCCTTTCCTTGCGTTTCCTTTCCCTTCTTACTTTATTTTTTTTTTTTTTTTCAACATTTTTCTTAA
>NC_033659.1:582329-595633 GCF_001601855.1 Plasmodium reichenowi | reverse complement strand
TTTTATATTTTTTTTAATATTTATAAAATTTTTCAAAAAAAAAAAATAAAAAAATTAAATAATAAAAATAAAAAATTTTTTTTTTTAAAATTTTTTTTTTTTTTTATTTTTTTATTTTTTTTTTATTTTTTTTTTTTTTTTTTTTTTTTTTTTTTTTTTTTTTTTTTTTGTTTTTTTCATACCTTCTTTCTATTTTATTATGAATATAAAATTCTTATTTTATATGTAAAATTAAATAAAAAATCAAAATTTTATTGTAAATATAGATAATAAAAAAGAAAAAATACATACATATATATATATAATATATATTATGCTTATAAAAGTATGTGTCTTTATTTTATGATTTTTTTTTTTTTTTTTTTTAAAATACAAAATAGTCATTTAAATATTATATTCCAATAACAAAATTTACTGTTTTAAAATAAGATAAAATATATAAGTTACAAATTTTTTTATTTTTTATTTATTTATTTTTATTTATTTTTATTTATTTTTTTATCTTTTTTTTTTTTTTTTTTTTTTTTTTTTTTGCAATAAGTACACGTCTATAAATTTTTACATGTAATTTTGAAAAAAAATATTCATGTGTTATATATATTATATTTTTTGTTATCATAAAAACATAGAAATTGATATGTTCTAATATAAATATCATATATATAAATACATATAGTTGATTATTTTATATCTTTATTTTTTATATAATTACATAAATTGGGTGTTATTAAAAATATATAAACCCTAGTATTTCTTAATCCATTAAATGAAATACCTAATTAAAAGTAATCCATACATGTGTATTTCATTAAAAATATTATGAGACATTATATTTTGTATTTAAAGAAAATAAATAAATAAAAATAGACATATAAATATATTAATATATATGAACACATTTTTAAGTAGTAATTTTTAAATATAATCATATAAATAAATAAATATATATATATATATATATATATATATATATATATATATATATATATATGATTATTTTTTATTTTTCCTTATTTTTTATTTTTTTTTTTTTGTATTTTGTTTTAATGAATTCTTTGGGTTAGAATGCATTTCTATACATAATATTCTATTTAATGTGCATATATTTGTTTATACATTATTATACTGTTAAATAATTCTTTTCATAGATCTTCATTTATATTTTAATATATTTATATTTTTTTTTGTATGAAACTAATGTTATTTATTTTTCCAATGTAAAATTTATATTTATTTTTATTATTATTTTTTTTGTATTATAATTAAAGAAGAATAAAATAAAAAAAGAAAAAAGAAAATAAAAAAAAAAATAAAACTTATTGAAGAATAGGAAAATAAATATAAATAAATAAGTACACATATATAAATGATATAAATAATATATATATATATATAATTATTATATAGTAAAAAATATACATTATATATATTACCTATAAATAATAAGGTCTATATTAGCACATAAGCATATATACATATATATATATATATATATATATATATATATATATGTGTGTTTGTTGAAGAAAAAAAAAATTTATAATATTAAAGAATCCTTTGAAATTATAAAATGCATTTAAAGGGACTAATGGATTATAACTATTTTTTAGGTTTAGAAGTTTTACAAAATTTTGATATTGTTAATTACCTTATAGCAGGTATTGTGTTATTAGCTCTTATACTTGCGGTTTTTAATGAAGACGCTTCAGCAGGATCTCCAAGATTATCTTGGGTATTAGGAGAATTTCTACCTATACAACATTCCATATTTGCTTTAAATTCTAATGTAGAAAAGAAACTGTTTCGAAAAAGGAGTAGCAAAATATACACATTTATCACATGTTTATATAATTTATTTCTAGAATTAAAAAATTCCATAACAGAAGGTAATTTTATTATGTTAGTTAAGGATTGGTTTTTAAAAGTATTCAATAAAATAATATTATATAAAAATTTGTTTTTATTAAAATATCGATCACAATCCAAAAGACATTTATTTTACATGTTAGTTAAACAAAAATATAATTTACCTATTCAAAAGGAGGAAAATGAAATGCAAAGTTATTTAGATGCAAAAAGAGAATTGATTCGTTTAAATCGATGGTCTTTTATGTGGAGAGTTTCAAATGTGAAAAATGAATTTCTTCTATGTGAGAAAAGAAAAGCTAGACCTATATCATCTTATTCTTACTTAGATTTTATAAGAGAACCTTTAGTACAAAATAATGCAATACAGGCTGCTATGGAATGGTCTACTGGAAATCATGGTCCTAGAATGCTAGGGGGAAATAGTCAGATATTAAGAGACTTAGAAAAAGTTGTAGGAAACTTTTTTGGTAGAAATGATTCTATTTTGGCTGTTTGCGGATTTTTAGCTTGTATGTCTGGAATAGTTGCAGTAGCAACACATGAAGATATTATATTATATGACAGCAGGACACATGCATGTGTAAAAATGGGAATACAAATATGTGGAGCTAAAGCATATTCGTTTAAACATAATGATTATAATCATTTAGAAGTATTATTAATAAAATATCGATATAAATATAGAAATTGCTGGGTATGTATCGAATCTGTATATTCAATGGATGGTGATATACCACATTTACCAACCTTCAAAAAATTATGTATACAACATAAAGCTAAATTATATGTAGATGAAGCACATGGTTTGGGTGTTTTAGGAAAAACAGGAAGAGGAATAGAAGAACATTTTAATATGCCAGGTACAGCTGATATTATTGTAGGAACATTTAGTAAATCTATTGGTGGTGTCGGTGGATATATTGTAGCATCAGATGAAGTAATTGAATTTTTAGATTTTCATTGTATTGGTAATGTTTTTTCAGCACCTTTACCAGCTTATTGTGCCGGAGGTGCATTAAAAGCTTTCGAATTAATAGATACTCAACCATGGAGAATTCAAAAACTTAAATTTAATACTAAATATTTAAGAAATGGTTTAAAAACTGGAATGGGACATTGGCCTAAGGATTATCCTGAATCTTATAAATATATTATTGAAGGCGATGATGCTACAAGTGTTATACCTGTAATCTTTCCAAATGATCCTGATCGTTTGTTTAAAATATGTAACCTTCTATTAAAAATGAACTGGATGATTTCTGCTGTTGTTTATCCTGCTTGCCCATTAAAATATCCACGTTTTAGGGTTACAGCAACATCTGCTTATACAATTGAATATATGAATGAGTTTATTTCGGATATTGTGCGTGCTACAGTTAGGGTTAAACCTTCCCCCCTCGATACGCAACTGATCATATAAACAAAATAATTTAGAAAAATAAAGAACATATGTTCAAGTGTAAAAAAATAAATAAATAAAAAAAATATATATATATATATATATATATATATATATATATATAACATCCAAATATATTTTCATCATGTTATTTATCATTACATATTTGTTTTACGTATCTTATTTATTTTTTTTTTTATATATGTTTTATACTTTGATTTATTTTCTTATAATTTCATTTAAATTTTTATAATATTTTATTATAATATTTTTTATTTTTTATTTTTTATTTTTTTTTTTTTGTTCAAGGATACATATTTTTATATGTATTATCATATGTGGAAATTTACATATTTATTTGTTTTGAGCTTAAAAGCTATTCTATCTTATTATTATTTTTTCACATTTCTTATTTTTGATTTATTTCTTATATATATATATATATATATATATATATATATATATATTCTTTTTAATATCCTTTATAAAATTCATAACAGAAAGGTATTAACACATATTATATACATTATTATAAAAAGAAGAGAAAAAAAAAAAAAAAAAGTAGAAAATAGGATAAAAAATTTGATGAAAAATATCTGCAAAATGTGAATGATTTTGTATAAGGAATTTCGTGTATTAAACATATTATCTATTATACATAAAATTTATTTGTATATATTAATGATAAAAATTTTTTCCTCTATACATAATTCTATAATAATAATTACAATATGGTGTGTAATTATATAAATACGCGTAGTAACAATATAAGGTTCTATATAAAAATTAAAAATATATAAATATAAATAAATATATTTATATATTTATTTATTTAATGTTCCATATATGAATAATATAAAATATTTATTTTATTATATTGTAAAATTATTTTGTTACAAGAAGGAATAAAAGAAAAAGAAAGAGATAATCAATTAAAAATATTCATATGTTACTTCTTCTTTCTTTATGGTACGTGTAATATATATCGATGTAGAAATATTGCAAAGGAGAAAATGAAATATATATATATATACAATATTGTAAAATTGGAACATATAAAAAAAATAAAATAATGAATATATTAATTTTTATAACATTAAAATTTATATAAATAATAAGCTATATATATATATATATATTCAATGGATTATATTTTTAGAATACGTTTAAAAAAATTTTTTTTTTTTTTTTTTTTATTGTATGTATAATAATTATATAATATATATATATATATATATTATATATGTATACATATATATAAATATATTACAAAAGGATAAGAGCATAAATTTTATTAAAGATTCTCTTTTATTTTATTTTATTTTATTTATTTTTATTTTATTTTATTTATTTTTAATTTTTATTAAAATTAACAATTCAAATAAACACATATACATATAAAAAAAAAAATATTTTTATGTATTATTTTTTTTTGAAGTTTCATAAACATTATAAAATAAAAAAAAAAACTTAATATTCTTATATATTATTTATAACACATACCTAATATTTTTATATACTTTATTTTTTTTATTTTATTTTTTTAATTTTAGTAATTATATTTTTGAACATTATAATATTAATAAAAAAATCCTTGTGTAAAATACAATATTAAATTTGTTATATATAATATATGTACATTTATAAACCATTTTTACCGTAATTTATATAATATAAAATAATTGTATTATACTTTTCAAATTATATATATATTATTTCATGTATTATAATGAAAATCATTTGTATGTAATAAATTTGTTCCCGTAAATAATATATATTTACATTAAAGGGTTCAAATATATTGTATATTTATATATATATATATATATATATATATATATATATATATATATTTATACCTTGTATAATATATAAGAACAAAAAAAAAAAAAAAAAATGAATAAACTTATATATAATGGTTTATAAAAATTTTGATGATGAAGTAGGAAAAAGGAAGATATTCCTAAATAATAGTAACTGCGAGGATTATTCAATAAATAAAGGAATAAAAATTAAAATGGATGACTGGAGATATGAAAATAAATATAATAATATGCATAATGATAAGTATAAGCAGGATGAAGATGTTTTAAATAAATATAGTTACCAAATAGATAATGTTAAAAAAAAGGATGAAAGGGAATATGGAAATTATAAAATGAATGAATATGATAGGAGAGGTACGAATTTATATGGTGTGACAAAAGATTATAATGATAATATGGGAATTTATAGAGAAAGGTATGAGACTAAAATAAATGAACCATATATGAAGCCAACAGATGAATATATTGAGGGTTCAAAAAGAAGAATATCTCAAAGGGATATTAAGGAATTATTAAATAAATATAATAAGAAAGATGAGTATTACCATGAGAATAAATATATTAAAAATGATAAACGACATACTTATCATAATTTCAATAGGAAGTATGATTCCTTAAATCAGACGAATAATAGTATGTTCGATTCTGAAAATAAAAGAAGAAATAATTATTCACATGATGATTTAACATGTGATAAAATAAGGTATCACTCAAAAAATAGTCATCATTATAATTTAGATAAAAGTGAAAATAGTGTTAACATGAATTATATTAATAATAAAGATATTAACAATTTAAAAATTTTTAACCGTGAAGAAACAGATAAGGGGAGATACAATAGAATAAATGAAAATGTGGAATATTGTAAAAAAATGTTTAATAATATAAATTTACATAATGATGTATCGTCCACATTTGATAGTGATGAATATGAAAAATATAATATTAGGAATCATGAAAGGAAATTATCACCCAAAAAAAAAAATCAATATATTAATTATCATAATAATGATAATAATATATTTGAGAATTCTATTTCCCCCTTAAAAAGATATAGGAGTTTGAATAAATCAATGGGATATAAAAACAGTTTCAATGATAATTTGAATACGCCATGTTATAATAAAGAGTATGAAAATAATAAAAGAAAAACTGAGTTGAAAGATTTTGAACATAATAAACTTAATGATAGTTATGAAAGGGATAAAAAGAAATCTTTATATGACACCTTTTTTAATATTACAGAAAAGTTAGAGAGTATTCAAAAAGGGAAAGAACAGAATGCTAGTTTACGAAAAAATCAGGATAAAGAAATTTTTCAGGAAGAGGAAAAAAACGAATATTATAGTAATGAAAACAATAATAATACAATTAAAAAGAAATGTGACTTATTATACCATAAAAATTACCATAAGAATGATATATTACATGATATGACAAATTATGAAAATATGCACAATAGTTATATATATAATAATAGGGATAGTTTTAGAAATAAGGAGGATAAAGAACAAAATGATAATAATTATCAAGAGGAGGCACCTTTTGATTTTTTTATAAAAAAATATCCTTCGATGTCAAAAAAAAATAATATAAAAAGAAATGATATTAATGTGGAAAATATATATAAAGGTGTAAACTGTTTTGATGATATTTTAAAATATAATTCTGAGGATTCTATAACGTGTGAAGACGATAAACATATATTGAAAAATTTAAATAATAATATAAATAATAATATAAATAAAAATATAAATAGTAATATAAATAAAAATATAAATAATAATATAAATAGTAATATAAATAATAATATAAATAGTAATATAAATAATAATATAAATAATAATATAAATAATAATATAAATAAGAAAGATAAGAATGAAAATTACCAAGAAAAAATTCAGGAAAATTTACCTATGGACGAAGAATTCACGAATATAAAAAAACCAAATGCAAATTTAGATGACACAAGTTTATCATCTAATAATTTAAAAAGTACACAACTACATATGAGCGCAATATCACATGGATCAAATGATTATTCCACTTTATATGATTACACAAATTATTCAAAACATCCAACAAAAGAATCTTATAGTGATGAAAATTTATATAATGTATCGAAATATGAACAATATATATTAGACAAAAAATTAAACAAAAGTTCTATGGAGGAAAAAAAGAAAAAGCAATATGAATATAATTTTTTTCAAAGTATGCCAACAAGAAATTGCAGGAATGAAATATCATATAATAATAATAATAATAATATGAATGATTATTATAAAATTAATAAAACATATAATATATATGATATGGATAATATGAATGAATATCATAATTTTTATAAAGAGAAGCATTTACGTAATGAAAAGGAATTAGTAGATTTATCTAAATTGAAATATGATATAGATAGGGATATATTTTTACAACAACATAATGAGATATTACAAAGTAATATTTTTAAAAATATAGATATGGATGAAAAGATCAACAGTTATAATAATAATAATAATAATAATATGAAGTTATCTTCTTCCCTTTTTGGTAAAATTAATAAATCAAATGATAACTATATAATGAATGATACCAATCTTTTTAGTGATAACCAAACATATTTTACAAATAATAATGCATACCTTAATAATTATTATTATAAGAATAATAATCATAATGGTGATGATAAAAATTTACATATGATAAATAAACTCAAGTACTCTGATCAAGAACATTTGATTAATGAAGTTAACCCTAAATATTTTACTTCAAATATAAATAAAATCAACGATTACAATTATAATGGTAAGAGCAATAACAAAAATAATATTAATCAATATGAGAATGAGAATGATAATATATATAATAAAAAATATAATTCTGTGCCTTACGAAGAAGATGAAAAATATACAAGTAATATTACAAATATGGTGGAAAATGATAGTGATTATATTATTAAAAATATAGGTAAAAAGTATATATTAAATGAAGATAGTGATCAATTAAATAAATTATTAGAACTAAGAAAAAACAACAAAAAAAAAAAAAAGAGAATTCAAAATAATCAAAAATATTCATATCAAGATCATTTTTATTTTGACGACGAAGTAAATGATAAATATATATCTAAAACAATAAATGAAAATGACATGAATACTAGCTATAATAGTTTTAATTCTACATATAATAAAAGGAATAATATGTCTGATAATTGTAATGATAACATTTTTAATTATTTAAAAAAAAATCGTTCATACACTAGACCAATGAATATTGATGATTTTAATATGGATGATGAAGACCAAACAGAACAAGATAAATATAATGATGATGATTATGATGATGATAATATAAAAAAAAAATTTAAATCCAAAAAAAATGCAGACTTAACATATAATGAAATATTTTTTCTAATATTTATATATTTTATAAAAATTATTTGTATGTTTGGAAAATATGTAATACAAGTTATATTATTCATTTCTTTTTTTATATACATTTATTTTAAAAAAAAACCTTATAAGACTATTTGTACTACAGTATTGGTGTCTTTTCCATTCCTATTGTTTTGTTTATCGTTCATCATATTATCATATAGAAGTTTTAATACAGAGTATTTTGATAAGGACATATAAATAATAATATTATTTTTATATATACATATTATTATTAATAAAAATGTGTAAGAATATATTATTTTTGCTTATTTTTCTGTATTTTTTATAATATGCATTTTTTTAAGTAAATAAAAATAAAAATATATATATATATATATATATATATATATATATATATATATTTATTTATTTATTTATATATCAATTATCATCCTTCATATATATGCTACTTATAAATAGAACACACATAAGTGTGTTTGTATTTGTTTAATGATTAAAAAAATGATATACACTAACAGGTCATTTAGTTTGTTTTTCACACTATACATATTATATATATATTATACATTTTATACTTTTTCATATTTCATATTTCTTTCTTTTTTTTTTTTTTTTTTGGTTCTCCCTTTTATTTGATTATTATGTGTATTATATGTATATATATATTATATATATATATATACTTATGATAGTTATTATAAATTACAGGCTATATTATTTATATAATTTTTAATAAATGCATGATATACATGAATAATGTGCCATATGTACAAATACATATATATATATATATATATATATATATTTTTTTATGGGTTTATATTTTTTTATATATTTATTTTTATCAAGTGAGGATGCCATTTATTAAATGCTAATATATTTTATTTTATTTTATTTTATTTTAATTTTTTTTTTTTTTTGTTTTTTGTTTTAAAAACCTTTTTCAATTTCATATGATAAATTATTTTGGATAATATAATTTTTTTTTCATTCGTTCATTAAAACCAACAAAAAATAAAATAAAATAAAATAAAATAAAATAAAATAATTATTTTATAAAATAAAATATTTATACATATTATTTATATAAAAGAAATTTTAAGGTTTTACTGTATTATATTTCTTTTTCTTTTTTTTTTGTATTGAAAAAAATGTATACACACATAAGTATAATATAAATAAAAAATCAATTTCTATATTTATTTTATTTTTTTTTTTTTTTTTTGTACGAAGCAAATATTTCTTAAGGTAAATGTGTTCTTAAAGGTGTTATTTTCATGTAATTTATTTAAATCATATTAGATGAAATCAATTTCCAAAGGATATATAATATATATATATATATATATATATATATATATATTATATATATTTTTTATTTTGATGAAAAGATATGAAATAAGAAAATAATAAGATAATATAAAAATATATATTATAAAAAAATGTTAAGGAATGTTGCTAAAAGTTCATCTGATATCCCCTTTGAAGATGATAAGTTGAAAAACAAAAATGAAATATTTAAGAAAAGGATACACAAAGAAATAAAGAGATTAAAAGAATCAAAGGTTATCGATGATATAAATGTATATATTACATTTAAAGAGAGCAATGATTCAAATGATGATCAAAATGATAGTAATAACAACTATAATGGTAATAATTGTGGTAAATATGTACATTTACTACAAACTTTTGATGAGAAATATTTTTTAGAAGAAACCTTTTTTGTAAATAATTTTATAAAACATATAATTATATTAAAAAAGAATAATAATATATCTGATTCATATAAAGAAGAGAATGTTTATATTTCTAATGAATTAATTAAATATTACACATATAAAAATACAACTTGTCCATTCTATAATATTTTCGAAATATTAAATTTTGAAAATTTTTTTAATAGTTTTAAATCCTTTTTAAATGAAATAAATAACATCCTAGATATTTTTGAAATATTTAAAAAGGATTTTATGAAAGAACAAAATATTTTTTACAAGGAGAAGTATAAAATACAAGAAAAAAAGAATGTCAAAGAAAATTGTTATGAGGAAAAAGATAATATGGAATATTTTACTAATATATTTTTTGAAATTATATATAAAGATTTTATAAGTTTTTTATCCAAAATACAAAGAGAAATTATTAATAATATATATTCATCTAATGAATATGAAAATGAAAACTTTTATAAAAAATTCTTTATATTTTTTAATAAATATTATAATATAAATGAAAGTATAGTATATTCATTTTTTATATTTCATGATTATCCTTTTAGTAAACCGTTAATAAATTTTGAACACTTTCCTTTTTCTATATTCAAAAAAAAACGTCAACAAAATTTAATGGGTGAAAAATATAATAAGAAAAATATCCTTACGACTTTATTAAAAGAACAAAAATGGATGCCAAAGATAACCTTGGAAAATTTATTTGAGGAATCCAAAAAATTAGTAGACAAACTTTTTTTTTATTATCAATATAAAATATATTTATTTTATTATTATCTTAATAAACATAAAATCTTTGAGCAGTTTTTTCAAAATGATTTTAGAATATCTATTGATAATTATAATATTATTTATTTATATATTTTTAGAGTAGATAAAAAATTAATATCTAATAAAATGAAAGGGAAAATAATAGTACCTAAAAAGAATTATTCCAATTTATTATATAGCCTTAATAATTGTGAATGTATAAATCCAAATATTGTTTTCTATAAGTTTTTTTATTTATATAAAAAATTAAAAAGTAAAAACTATGAAACACATGATCAATTTAGTGTATTAAGAGCTCAAAGAAAAAAAAGGTATCAGTACTTTATGTATTTATTTTTCATTATATTTATTTTCTTTATTCCTCAAATAATTAAAAATATATATATTTATAATACTGATGAGACAGAAACATATATAAATGAACCATCTCATATTCAGAAGCTTAATAAAAATGTAGATAACTATGTACTTTTCGATGGATATGTAAATTTAATACGAACAAGTATCAATTATTTTGATAAAAAAAAAGATGATTATAGATATATGGAC
Organism: Plasmodium reichenowi; assembly: GCF_001601855.1. Taxonomy (NCBI): domain Eukaryota; phylum Apicomplexa; class Aconoidasida; order Haemosporida; family Plasmodiidae; genus Plasmodium; species Plasmodium reichenowi. The sequence continues at coordinate 584,091 of NC_033659.1, read as the reverse complement.
AACAGTACATTTTATGGAAATATAAAGAATGTGAAAGGGAATGAACAAGATTTGTATAGAGAGGGAGCTATATATGACAATATTAATAATAATAATAATAATAATAATAATATGAAAAATATGAATAATATGAAAAATATGAATAATATGAATAATATGAATAATATGAATAATGAAGAAAATATTACCAACGAAAAAAATGAACAAAATACAAATGATGCATTAATTCTTAAGAATAACAAATCTGAAAATGATATGATTTCTAATATAAAGAAAAAAAAAGGAGAGAAACACAAAAATATGTTTTTAATAATTTTATCTCTTTTTGAATTATTATTTTTTTCATTAGGTATAATATATAATTTACATTTATTACGAAAAAAATATGACCAAAGCAATTTTATTGTTAATATATGTTCTTCTTTATTAATACTATATAATCCAATTTTATTTTGTAGTTATAAAAATAATATGATTGTAATATCTATAGGGTTATTAATATGGAGTATAAATTTTATGTTATTAAAAAAAATATTCTTGTGTATAGTGGTATATTTTTTATCTATATATTTTAATATAATAAATATCATTTATTTTTTCTCCTTTTTCTTTATGTATGTATATATTAAAAGCAGATATATAATAAAAAGAGGAAATCAAATTAAAAGCCAATTTAAGAGTAAATTAAGAATTTTGAAATATGCTTTTATATATTTAATAATATTTATGATAATAAGTTATGTACTAATATATATTTTTTTCGATAAAGAAAAACAAAATGAAGATGTCTTTACAAATTTGTTTATTAATCCTATAAAATATTGGTACCATAAATATTTCTTAAAGGTATATTTTAATAATAATAATAATAATAACACAAATGTACATGGACATAATATGTGGGCACCTATGAAGTTCATTATTAATAGTAATATTTATGTAAACAATTATATAATAAAATATACTCCTTTTTTTATAACATTTCTATTTAATTATTTCTTTTCTATAAATACCATAATTAAATTTTATTCTTCTTTAATGTTTTCTTCTATAGTATTTCTTTTTATGTCTTATACTTATTTTAGTTGTAATTATTTATTGATATTTATTATAATAATATTACTATTGTTTATTAATATACTTGGTACCTCAAGTGTATTATTAAATATACTTTTGTCATCCTATATTATTATAGCTAATGATCATTTCCATATGTATACATTTGGTTTAACCATATTATATTTTATCTTTCACATATATTTAATGTATCCATCAAACAATTTATTTCAAAATATAAATTATGAATTAAAAATAAGTTCAGAGTTAATTAAAAATTTGTATTATTTTTTTCTAAGTAATATCATTCATTTATATGAAGCCCATATAAAACATATAATACTTTCATTTGTTATAATATTTTACCCTTCTGTCCTTAACAACATGTCCAATGAAAAAACAATACGCAACATTATTCAGAAAAAATATATACAAAAAAAAATTATACTATGTTTATATTCACATATACATCATGATTATTTTTTTATACCTTTATCGTCCTTTTCATTTTGTTTGTTTGTTATGCTAGGCATATTAAAGGTATTTTCAAATATATGTACTAAATGTAATTATATACAAAATGTAAGAACTTATTTTATTATATATATATATATATATATATATATATATATTTTTTTTTTTTTTTTTTTTTTTTTTTTTTTTTTTTTTTTTTTTTTTTTTTTTTTTTTTTTTTTTTTTTTTTTTT
>NC_033659.1:580872-581930 GCF_001601855.1 Plasmodium reichenowi | reverse complement strand
TTTTTTTTTTTTTTTTTTTTCTTTAGCTATATTATTCCCTTGCCTATATAAAAATAGCAGTCTACATATTCCAATTTTTTACTATATCTAGTTTGTTCACAATATTAATGGTAAGACAAAATCAAAAAAAAAAAAATGATACAATATAAATATAATATATATTATATGTATGTTATTTTCAATAAATAATAATTGTAAAAAGTAATTTTTTTTATTTTATTATCTATGAGTATAATTATTATTTATATTAATTTTGCAATATATATATTATACATATGTATGTTTTATTTTATTTTATTTTTTTTTATATAGCTTTTTTATATAAAAAGAAAGAGTTTTCGCAAATTAGATTTTTTGAGTATACCCGACTCGTCGAGCAAAAGAACATTCCCATTAGAGAGGTCAAAGAAATTATAATAAAAAAAGGAAATACATAACATAAAATATTAAATAAAAGTTTAAAAAAAATTATGATATGATGACATTCAAGTAAAAATAGCTATAGTTACATATGTTTTTTCAAAAATAACACGGACATATAATTAACAGTGCTGGTTTGTTTTGATAATATAATTTGATTAAATTTATGATTTAATAATATATTTATATTTATTTTTATATCGTTTTGTAACTTTTCATTTTTTTATTTTTATAGAATGTGGGAAAGTATAGAATTATTATTTTACTTTTTTTTTTTTTTAATTAAAATTGTGTCTTATTGAAATATATATATATATATAATATATATATAATATATATATATGTATGTATTTATATTTTATACTTATATTTTTTCTTTTACTTAATTTTTTTTTTTCTATGTTAATAATTTTTTATTAACATAAAATACAATATTATTTATATTAATGTTTTGTAAAAATTTATGAAAATCATGGTTAACATAAATAATATATTTTTATATATATATATATAGTTCGAATAAATTAATATTCATATAAAATAAAATTTCAAATGCATTCATCACAAACTATATATATGAAAAAAAAAAAAAAAGAAGAAAAAAAAAAAAAGAAAAAAAAAAAAAAAAAAAAAAAAAA
>NC_033659.1:574440-580478 GCF_001601855.1 Plasmodium reichenowi | reverse complement strand
AAAAAAAAAAAAAAAAAAAAAAAATAAAAAAAAAAAAAAAAAAATAAAAAAAAAAAAAAAAATAAAACTAAAAAATAAAAAAAAAAAAAAAAAAAAAAAAAAAAAAAAAAAAAAAAAAAAAAAAAAAAAAAAAAAAAAAAAAGGAAAAATAAAGAAAAATAAAGAAAAATAAAGAAAAATAAAGAAAAATAAAGAAAAATTACAAATACTACAAATGTGTATATATAAGAATATACACATTGTACTATTATAATAGATGTTACTTTAATTTTATTGTTATTTTTATTACTTTTTTATTTTTTTTTTTATGTGTACTTCAAAATGTATGATTTATTTTATTTATTTATTTTTTTTTTTTTTTTCTTATTTGTTAATTCATTTATAAAAAGAAATACAAAATAATATATATCAATATATATATATATATATATATATTATTTGAATCATTATATAATTGTATATATATTAATTAGAGTAAACTTTCCATATATGATAATATAGTGTGTGTTTTTATTGTTTACTAAATTTATTATCGGCATAATAATAATTTTCATTCTCATATGATGGATACATATTTTCATAGAAATAATTATTTGTACCATTCATATAATTATTACTAATATATGTTGCGTCGTGTATATAATTTTCATTAATATATGCAGTATTTTCATTTATATAATTATTGGCTATAAAATTACCATCAGCTTGATATGTGTGATCGTTTACAAAATTATGGTCGTTCATATAATTTGGTTCATTCATATAATTATGAGGAGGAACATTTAAATAATTTCTTTCATTTATGTAATTATTGTTCATATAATTAGCATTAATGAAATGACCATTCATATGATTAATGTATCGATTATCGTTATAAAAAGCATGATTTTCATTTATGTAATTATTATTATTTCTTTGGTACATATTATCATCAAAATAATAATTATTATTATCCATAAAATTATTATCATAACAATAATTATTATAGACATTATTATTTAAATAATTACAACAAACTTTCTCATTGGTATAATTATTTTTGTCATTATTTATGGAAGTATTCTTTCTATTATCATGATACATTTGATGAGTATGTGTGTGAGGATGATGATGTGTTTGTTGTTGTTGTTGTTGTTGTTGTTGTTGTTGTTGTTGATGATGATGATGATGTTGGTGTGGGTGAAGATGTTGATGTTGATGTTGATGTTGATGTTGGTGTTGATTGTGATGGTTCATATTTGTTATGTTATTATAATCAAAAATTTTATTATAATTCATATTATTTTTATATTCATACATATTATTATTTAATGCATCATTAAACATATCCTCTTTGGGATTTTTTTTTTTCATATGTGTACATGATCCTTTAAATGAATACTGTTTTGAATAAGAATTATTTACATCGTCTTTCATCACCACCATATTATTATTGTTATCGTTTTTAGCATCAATAAAATCTGTCGCATTGTTCTTATTTTGTAAAGTGTAATTCCTATTATTTTTATTATTTATATCACCATTCATAGTTGCATGCATACCATTTGATAATTTTTCATTATAGCTTTTCTCTTTCATAGTATCCTTATTAATATTTTTATTATCACCATTTTTATTTTTATCCATAAGGTCATTGTTTTCCTTATTGTTAATATTTCCCATATTATCTATATTAACATCATTATTATAAAATGCTTTATTCATTTTTCCATTTTTTATATTATTTTTTTCATTTTTCTTATTTATATTATTACGAATATTTGAATCATTTATATCATTTAAATCTTTATTATCTTTCTCATCTGTTCCTATTATATTATTCCTATTTTCATCTTTTTCATTATAATAATTTTCCTTACTGTTTTTATTTGTTCTATAATTTTTATGTATATCTGTATTATTGTTTACATATTTATTATTATGGTAATACTTATTATCTTTTGATTTGTTGAAATATTTCTTTGAAGTGTTTCTAGAATTACTATACTTATCTAATTCATTTCTATTGTTTTTTTCAATTTTTTCTTTCTCTGAACTATTTTCTGTATATCTGTTATACCGTGTATTGTACATATTTCCTTTCTTCATAAATATATTACTATCACTATCCTTTTTGTTATAATGGTTATTTTTTATTTTATATCCATTTCTATTATCGTTTTTATGTTCATCAATATTTTCTGTTCTTCGTTCATCTCTATTATGATTTCTGCTCTCATTTTGAAGTTCTTTTTTATGGTCTATATCATGTTCATTTGTATCATTTCCTTTATGTTCATTTGTATCTTTTCCTTTATGTTCATTTGTATCTTTTCTTTTATGTTCATTTGTATCTTTTCCTTTATGTTCATTTGTATCTTTTCTTTTATGTTCATTTGTATCTTTTCCTTTATGTTCATTTGTATCTTTTCCTTTATGTTCATTTGTATCTTTTCCTTTATGTTCATTTATATCTTTTCCTTTATTTTCATTTATATCGTCTACTTTATGTTCATTTATATATTCTACTTTGTGTTCATTTATATCTTTTCCTTTATTTTCATTTATATCGTCTACTTTATGTTCATTTATATCTTCTACTTTATGTTCATTTATATCTTCTACTTTATGTTCACTTATATCTTCTACTTTATGTTCATTTATATCTTCTACTTTATGTTCATATTTGTCGCCTTTTTTATGATCATATTTATCGTCCTTTTTATGATAATACTTATCGTTCTTTTTATAATCATATTTATCGTCCTTATTATAATCATATTTATCATCCTTCTTGCGATCATATTTATCTTCCTTCTTACGATCATATTTATCATCCTTCTTGCGATCATATTTATCATCCCTCTTACGATTATAATTATCGTCCTTCTTGCGATCATATTTATCATCCCTCTTACGATTATAATTATCGTCCCTCTTACGATCATAATTATCTTCCCTCTTACGATCATATTTATCTTCCCTTTTCTGTTCATTTCCGCCTTCCCTTATATGTTCATTTTTGTCTTCATTTTTGTATATATGTGCCTTTTCTCGATCTACATTTCTAAAACCTTTTCTTCTATCCCTTACATCACGATCATTTCTATATTTATCACTTTTATTATCCTCTTCATCATATATATTATTATATTCCTTTTTATAACTTTCCTTTCTTAAGATATACTTATCATTTCTATAATTTCTCGATGAAGACCTATATTTCTTTGTGTCCTTAGACCCAATTGCTCCATAAAGTTTATTTGATCTACTATAAATTTTATTTGAATAATTATTAGTAATGTTATTATCTCTAGTATGCATTCTTTTATAATCCAAATTTTTTGAGTTTTCCTTATTTTTGTTAATTGAATAGCCTTTCCTTCTCGTTTGTTCTGATCCGTTAAAAGTATGATATGCATACAATTTTTTTTTGTTATTATAATTATCTTCATATGTATAATGTTTTTTCAAAGTGACCTTATTATATAACAATTTATTAGAATGATTGGGTTCATCTTTTAAATATACAAATCTAGTGCCATCAATTTTATATGATGTATATTTATCATTCAAGGAATTATTATTGTAGTAATTTTGAGATTTATATGAGTTCCCAAAATTTTTATGATTTTCTCTGTTATTATTTTTATATATTTCTTCTTCTTTATTTTTCTCGTTTAACAATTTTTTTGTTTTATAATTTGTACCATTTTTATTTGATTCCTCATTTTTTTTTTGTTCATGATTTTCATTGGTTGGTACATCTTTTATACTAGCTACCATATTTTTACTTGATACATCATTTATATTTTTTTCTTCCTGCTCATGTATTATATTATTTTTTATACATTTCTCTTCTCCTTTTTTTATATTTTCATATTCTTCTTCATTTTTTGTTTCGATAACTATGTCTCCATTTAAAATTATTTGTTTTTCTTTTTTGCTGGATGTACTTTTATTTTGATTCTCTTTTTCCGTAATTTTTTCAATGTGGTCGTCATGCTTTTTTAATAAGGTTTCCTTTAAATGTTTCCTCTTTTGTGTATTATTATTTGTTTTATTATCCACAGATAAAAAATGAACTTTTTCATTTTTATTATCATTTTCATTTTTAATATTTGTTTCTCTTTTTATTTCTAGTTTTGTTCTTATATCATTATAATGTTTATAATATGATATAGAATTATTATGTTTTATTCTATTACCTTTATCATAATAATAACGTTCTTTATAATTTTTATATGAAAAATTATAATCATTTTTTTTATTGTTATCATGTTTATTTTTGGATACATAATATTTATTATTATAATTATAATATGTTTTATTATGGTTTTTATTATCCCTTTTTACATATTCATCATACTTATAATCATAAAATAAATCATGTTTCCATCTTTTTTCTTCTGTATACTGATTTTTATAATTTTTTACTTTTTTATCATATAACTTTTTTTCATTATTTTCAAATCTATTATCATGTAAAAAATATCCAGATTCCTTAGGTACATAACAAGGATCTTCTTTCATTTTTTCTTTTATTGAATAACTTTTATCTTCTAAATCTTGTAACATTTTATTACTTGTTGTATTTTTATTTTTTTTATTATTATCATCATTATAATTTCCTTCTTGTAACTTATTATCTTCCACTTTTAAATTTATTAAGTTAGTTGTTTTTATTTTGTTTACGTTTATATTATCACATTGTTCATTGGTTCTATCATGTATTTTTTCTTCTTTTTTATCTTCATTCTTATTTTCATAAACATTCCCTTTTAATCCTTCTTCTGCTTCCTCCTCTTTTTTATCATATTCTTCGTTAATATTATTGCTACAACTTGAAGATAAATCATTTTTAAAATCTATACTTTTATTCTCAACACTATCACTTATATATGATTTATAATCTTCAAAAACGTTATTCTCCTCTTCTAGAATATATTCACTTCTTAAATTTTTTACATCCATTTTTTTTTTTTTTCCTAATAGGAAGAATAAGGTGAAATGATATAATATGGTATTTATATTATATGTATATATAAAAATATACTTTATTTAATATGTTTATATATACATATATATATATATATATATATAATGAACAAATTCTCCGTTTGTATATAATATTTTCCCTTTTTTCACACTACCCTACTTTTTTATTCTTTATATTTATTCAAATATGTATACATATATATATATATATATATATACTTTGATTTTTTCTACTTATATTTTAAAATATATATCCTTCTTAATGACAAGAGATGAATATATCTTTATATATAAGTGTAAGATGAACGTAATAAAAAATATATACATAACTTTATATAAATAGTGAAAAAAATTTTAAATACTACTTTGTATATATTTAAAATATATATAATTATTATTCTGCCGTTTTTCTTTTTTTTCTTTTTTTTCTTTTTTTCAATATTTTATTCGTATTTATTTTATTATTATTATTTTTTTATTTATACTTCATGGTAAGGTACTTATATCATGTGTTATAAATAAAAGGTTTAAAATTAAAAATACATAGGAGAATTATATTAACATATGTATGTATGTATATATATATATATATATATATATATATATAAGAACACAAGTTATAATAAAAAGATATATAAAATGAGTTCATAAGAATATATAATATATATATATATATATATATATATATATATATATATTTAGGGGGGGGGAAAAAAAGAACAAAAATTTAAATGCAAAAAAATAAGAATATTATGTAAATAATATTATATAGAAGAAACTCTCTTAAATTTTATGATAGAAGAAGAAATAGTTTAAGGAAAGAATAAAAAAGATATATTATATGTATATATATATATATATACCAAACATTTACTTATTTTTATATAAAATACCATATAAAAAAAGTCATAATAAATATTATAAATATTTATTAAATTAATATAAAATGAAAATAAAGAAGAGAGATTTTTTCCTTATTATTTTTTTTAAGGGACATATATATATATATATAAATATATTTTTTATTCATAAAAAAAAAAGAAAAAAAAAAAAAAAAAAAA
>NC_033659.1:571225-574055 GCF_001601855.1 Plasmodium reichenowi | reverse complement strand
AAAAAAAAAAAAAAAAAAAAAAAAAAAAAAAAAAAAAAAAGAAAAAAAAAAAAAGGAAAAAAAAAAAGGGCTTTTTTTATAAATAAATATATTATATATTATATAAATGTGCAATTTATGCATGAATTTTTTTCTTAGGTTATATATAATATAATAATATATATAAAATATATATACATTTTTTTATTATTATAAATGATTGGTTTTTTCATATATATAATATGTTAATAAATAAAAAAAAATAAATAGTAATAAATAAATATGTATTTATATATATATATTATGTATTATATTTTTATTACATTAGTAAAATCAGTACCCTAATATGGTATTTATTTTTTATATTCTCTTAAGGACTTTATATTAAATATACATATAGTAAAGTATTATTATTACCATATAATTTATCATTATATTATAATAAACATATATAGGGGATAATATAATAAGAACATAGAAAAACCTATATATACTTTTATAATATATTAAAAATAGTACATAAGAAAAAAAAGTATAACATACAATTTGTTAAGAAGGTAATGAGTATTTAATACACTTATATATATATATTATATAATAATAATAATAATAATAGGGTTATTGTAAAATTAAATCAAAATAATAAAATGTATAATATATATAATATTATATATATATAACATTTTAAAAAAAGAATAAGGGATATTTTATATTTTATTATGTATTTATAAAAATACAACAATATATATATTTTTTTTTTTTTTTTTTTCCTTTTAAAAATAAAAACTTATGGAAAAATAAATTGGGTATTAAAAAAAAAAAAAAAAAAAAAAAAAAAAAAAAAAAAAAAAAAAAAAAAAACTATAAGTAATATTTTAATATTATGTTTAACCTTAAAAATGAATAATAACATATTCCAACTATAATTATTTTTTAATTTTACCATTTAATTATTATTTTTTTTTTTTTCTTTTTTTTTTTGTTATTGTAAACATAAATAAAAAATTTTTAATGATAATATATTCTTATATAACATGTTTTATTTTAATAAAGAATAAAAACATTTCCTTTTTTTCAAAATACATATAAGGAAAAGAAAAAAGGAAAAGAAAAAAGGAAAAGAAAAGGAATCATATATATATATATATATATATATAATATAACATTTTACAGTATTATTATTTTACCGAGCAGGTTAAATAAATTTTGAATAATGAATTAAAATATTCATATTTTATTTTTTTATTTTTTATGTATAATAAAATGTTTATTCCGTTGAAAATAACTATTTTTCAAATTATAAAAAAGATATTATATGTGTTATATGAAACATAAATATATATATATATATATATATATTGATTTTTTGTTTATATAATTAATAAACAAAATTTGTATATATATTAAGAATCATACACTTATTTTATGTATATAAAATTAAACAGCTTTTAATAAAAAAAAAAAAAAAAAGAAAGTATAATTAATTGTTATCAAATATGTGAAGGTGGGGAAAAAAATAATAATAATAAAATAATATAAATATATAATGACAAATACATACATATATATATATATATATATATATATATATATGCTTATTATTTCCCCTTATCTTTTTATTTTCCTTCTTTATTTTATTTTTTATGCATCACATTTAATTTGCATAGTTCTTAATTGCATATAAGCAGATTCCAATCTTTGTAATAATAAAACATGTGCTGCATGTACAGCTGCAACAGATCCTATTATTCGAACCTTTCGATTAGTAGTACCAGGTACTAGTTCTCCTTTTCGACTTATTCTAATTTGTGCACCTGTACTGTTCATAATATTGGTAAGTCTAGATCCGTTTTTGCCAATAACTGCCCCAATGAACTCATCTGGTATTTGTATAGAAATTTCACAAGGTAGATTAAATAAATCTCTACTATGTCTCATTAAGGAATTGATCATATTTATATCAACATATGGTTCATGTTGAAAAACATTATATCGTTGTGGTAAAACATAACCATTTAATGGTAATTGATTAATAAAATTATGATTGTTGTTTCTTGAATTATAATTATTTGAATCATTATTATATATAACATTTAATAAGTCTTTTAAATTTGGATCCTTTTGTATAGAATTTGTAACCTTTAATGCAGTGTCTCTTATGGATTCAAAAGAACCTATTATGGTTATAATTCTTTCATTTAATCCGTCTTCTCTACTCGATATTTGTATTTTTGATCCTGTAGAGTCTTGTAATTGTTTTATTTGTTGTCCACCTTTTCCAATAATAGCACTCACTGCAGATTTGGGTACTACAATTCTACATGTATATTTAGCTGCTCCATTCATCATATTTTGTTTTTCATGAGAATGTTGATTAGTAACTTCTTTTATCTTATCCAATATTATTAAAAGAGCATCCTTAATCTGATCTATCTTACCACATAATACTAAAACCCTCTCTTGTGTATTTGGAAAATAAGAATTATTCGGTGATAATTTTAAACTGCATCCTGTTTTGTTTTCTATACTTGTAATTATGGAACCATGCTTTCCTATTACTGATCCGGCAACCAAATTATTTATAAGCAATTTTACAAAACACAACTGATTTCCATTTAACACATTTCGATGGTCTCCTTTATTAATTTCAACCATTTCTACAAATAAATTCTAGCAAACAAATAAAAAGATAAAATGATAAATGAGTTTTCTTCGTCTTTTTTTTCCAACAAATAAAAAAGCAGTATATATTTCGCTTAAAAAAATTATGAACACAAATGGTAATTAAAAAAAATAAACATATATATATATATATATATATATATATATATATATTAAATACACATTAACC
>NC_033659.1:567952-570897 GCF_001601855.1 Plasmodium reichenowi | reverse complement strand
AAAAAAAAAAAAAAAAAAAAAAAAAAAAAAAACGAATATATTTATTATTTAAAATGAAAAAATAATAAAAAAAAATGTAGAACAAAAATTAATACACATAAAAATATATATCAGCAATATATATATATATATATATATATATATATATTATTTTAAAAATAAATTTTAATAAATTAATAAAAATACGAATTATAACAAGCTTAAAAATAAACATTAAAAATTCTTCTAAATAATGGTTTTATTGGTTATTCAATAAGGTTTAAAAAAAAAAAAAAAGAAAAGGAAGCAAATTAATATAGCTCCATAATTTTTATTTTGTAGGTATCATATGAATTAATAATAATACGTTAGAAGAAATTAATTGGAGAATAAATATGAATAAAATAAATAAATAAATATATATATATATATATTATGCTTTAAAAAATAACTTAAAAAAAAAAAAAATGAAGGGAAAACATCTACATAAAAATATATAAGCATATATAATTATGTGTATTCCTTCTTTTCAATTATTTACAAAAGCATATGTGAAAAAATATATCAGCATAATATCTATCTATACATATATATATATATATATATATATATATATATTCATGTTAATAATATTTTAATTTTATATCAAACTTTTCAATTATATAATTCAACATTATGTTATTTAATTATTTTAATAAGAAAAGAATAAAAAAAAAAAAAAAAAAAAAAACAATTATAAGTATTAAAATATATAGAATAAAAAAGATAATTATTTATTTATTTTTTTTTTAATTTATTTGTTTTTGTAATAACATATAAAAATCAAAAGGAAAAAAAAAAAAATTTTACACAAACTCTTACAATGTGGAGAAATATAGAAAACATGTAATACATAAAATTTTCCAACCTTTTTTTTCTGCTTTTTTTTTTTTTTTTTTTTTTTTTGTATAAAATAAAATAAAATAAGTAAAAAAAAAAAATTGTGTATCCTCAAAGGAAAAAAATAAATAATAAAACAATAAAACAGAATAATAAAACAGAATAATAAAAATTAAATGTACTAAAAAATATATACTTATTTTTATTATAATTTACAATGGTACGTGTTGATATAATATTTTATTATATATTATTTTTTATTTTATTTTTTTTAAATATTTTTAAGAAAATTACGAATTTACGTGCATAATATAAATAATTAAAAATAAATATATTAACATGATTTTTTTTTTTTTTTTTTCATTAAATTTACGTACGACTATTGCATTTACTGTACACCTTTTTTATTAATTTTTTTTTTTTTTTTTCTTTTATATATTGATATGAGGAGAATATAATTTTATTTTATGAAATTTTGACATTTTTTTATTAAGTTTTTTCCATTTTCTCTTTTATTTTTTTAATTTTTATATGTCTATATAAAAAATATATTCATAAAATATTTTATATATATAATAAATAATAAAATATATTATATATATTTATTTATTTTTATAAAGGTGGATACATAATGTGTGCCACTGTTTTTTATTTTATTAAAAAAAAAAATTTTTATGTTATAAATATATTTTTTTTATTTATCCAAAGGTAATATAGTTTTTATTCAATAATATTTCTTCAAAAAATAAAATAAAATAAAATAACAGAAAAGTAAAGTAAAGAAAAGAAAAGAAAAAGTTATTTTGATCCAATAAAAATAATATTACAAATTGTAAATATTTATTAAAATTTTTTTTTTTTTATATAAATATTCAAGTGAATATTTTATGTGTCCGCATTTAAAATAGGAGAGTGAAGTTGTATAATTTGATATATATATATATATATATATATATATATATATATATATACATATATTTTTTTTATAATATAAAAATATTAAAGTTATAATAATATAGGTTGTAATTCTTAATAAACAACAGAAAAAATAAATAATAAAAAAAAAGAATTATGAAATAAAAAAAATGTATTATGGTACATATAAATTACAATTGTATCATTAATTTATAAATAAGGTATTTTATATAAATTAAGAGTTTGTCTTAAAAAAAAAATATATATATATATATATAATAAATAAACAACAAAAAAAATAACTACATAATGCATAAATATTCTACTAAATAAATAAATATATATATATATATATATATATATATATATATATATATGTGCCATTATGTAAAATAAAAAATTAACACATTATAATAAATATACGTTTAAATAAATCATGACTGTTTTAATGCCTCATTAAATTTGTTCAACATTATATCACACATATTTCCTAAATCATCTAGCGATTCTTTTAAAATGTCTATAGCTGGTTTTCCTTAAAAAATATATATATATATATATTTATATATATGTATAAAGGGGAAGAATAATATATGCATTACATAGACAATAAAGAGTTCTTTTTCTTTTTACTTTTATTTTTCTTCTTATTTTTCATTATCATTATAATTTCTCACTTTCTCATTTTTTAAAATATTTTATTTTTTACCTGTTGTCTGAATTCTAACATTAATTTCAGGTTGAGTTGGATGAGGTACTGTATATCCTGCAAATTCCACACCTTCTTTTTGTAACAAAATACAACGCAAACAATTTCCTATATTGAGAAAAAAAAAAAAAAAAAAGAAAAAAATATTATATATATATATATATATATAAGTATATATTTATATTAGGTGGGAAAGATAAGTTCATAAATGCAAAATTATATAAAATTATCGAAATATAGATATAGTAAAAATATACTCTCTGAATAATCATTTGACGATAAAGTATGTTTAAAATAGTGAATTCACATTATGAAAAATTAAATTTACTCCATAAAACATTCATTTTATAAAATATTAACTATTGTGGTGTACAATATATATATATAAAATATACTAACATACAATGATATATATATATATATATATATATATATACATATATTTTTTTTTTTTTTTTTTTTT
>NC_033659.1:566489-567588 GCF_001601855.1 Plasmodium reichenowi | reverse complement strand
TTTTTTTTTTTTTTTTTTTTTTTTTTTATATAAATATAGTAAATATAAAAAAGGAAAAGAAAAAAATTAATTAATTAATTAATCATCAATCTTTCTATAAATATATAAGCTCTTCGTATATATTTATGTATAAAAAAAATAAATATAACATAAAATATTTATTATTTGTAGTCACAATGAAATAGAAGGGATTTATGAAAAAAATTTATAAAATAACGTCATTATTTTTAAAATTGAAAAGGAGAAAAAAACAAATAAAATAATAAAATAATAAAATAGTTACAAAACAGATAAAATTATAATTATATATATATATAATATATATAAATATACTTTTTATTTTATATATATGTAAAAAAAAAAAAAAAAAAAAAGTTGATAATACTGAGGATTAATTATAATTATATTATATAATAAATAAGCACTATATTTTAAAACGTATAAATAAATAAAAAAAAAAGAAAAACAAATACAACAATATTGTATTAATTTTGTACTATATAAAAATGATATACCTATAAATTCATATCATATTTTATAATTTTATTTTTATTTGTATATTAATTCATCGATTCTATTTTGTTTAAATCATTTGCATTGATTTCCATAAAAATATTAGAAAATCGTTTTTTCAAATTATTATATGAGCCAGACAAAGAATCCCTTAAAAATTCATTCAAGGACTATACAAAAAAAAAAAAAAATAATAAAATAAAAAAAAAAATAAATAATATATATATATATATATATATATATATTAAGGTGTCATTTTATATATATATGATAATGTTAATTTATCAAAACAAACAAAGTACATATCATATTCTCCTATTTAATTTCATTTTACCCTTATTTTTTTTTGATGTTTATAAAAGAAGACTGTTGAATATATATAATTTTTTTCATCAGTTGAATTTGTTCTGATTATGGATTTAACATTTTGTCCATTAGTACTACAATGATATTAAAAAAAAAAAAAAAAAATCATAATAAAAAGTAAATATATTTAAAATTTTGAGAATATATAAAGTTTTTTTTTTTTTTTTTTTTTTTTTTTTTTTTTTTTTTTTTCCCCTCTTTTTATTTTTTATTTTATTTT
>NC_033659.1:564242-566089 GCF_001601855.1 Plasmodium reichenowi | reverse complement strand
ATAATATAATAAAAATAAAAAAAAAAAAAAAAAATATTAAAAAAAAGTTAATTTATTTAAAATTTTTAAAATTTTAAAAGTTTTTTTTTTTTTTTTTTTTTTTTTTTTTTTTTTTTTTTTTTCCACCCCTTTTAATGATACCTAGATGTTATGAAGTACAAGTGTATATCTTGCGTGTCTTCATAAGAAGGTATAAAATCTGGAGATTTGTCAAATAAAATATCCTTCTTGGTCATATAAAAAGAATTCCATAAATAATCCACAGAATAACTTTTCCCATTTAATGTGATAGCAAATCGTATTCCTGATCTCATAAGAAATAGAGTACATGGGTAAAATATAAATAGACCTAATACATTAATTTTGGGGTCAATAGAAGAAAAGAAAATATTATATATATCATCTGAGGATAAAAAAATTTGTATAGAATGATTTACATTTGATAAATAATGTAATATTTGTTTTGCTGTATTATCATTTATAGTAACGGGCCCTTTTATGCTTATGGAAGTAACAAAAGTTTTTTTATTTTTAATAAAAGTATTTTTTGACAATTTGACTTTTATAAAATGACCTATCATAAATGATTTTAATAAAAGCTTATTACTACAGTATATAGGTTCTTTTCTAAATGTTTTGTTTGAACCGATTTTTGTAGATAAATACCATTCAACAAGTGTAAAATCATCATATGAATTATAATTTTGTTGAAAAGATATTTGTTTGTCTTTTGAAGAATAATGATTAGTAGTGCGATCTGTTAATGCATTTATTTCTTTGACACGTATTATATTTCCTTCTTCCATATCTCCTAAAATAATTATAGGATTATATTTATTACCTAATTGTATAAGATTTTTTATAATTTGCTTCATTTTTTTTTCATGTGTATTTACATTTTCTGTGATAAGATCCGATATATTATAATATTCATTATAAGTTACATTATCCATTATATGTTTTAAATTTTGATTGTTTTCTTTATTTAAAAGATTTTTTTCATAAACATAAATTTCTTCATATTCTTGAGTGCTGATTTTATTATATTTTACTGTTCCATATTCTAAAATCTCAATACCATACATCATTTTTATATTATCCATAAAAGATATTTTATCATTATTATCTTTAAGAATAAAGCGTATTAAATTGAACTTATTTTGTATACTATATTCAGGATTTATTTTTAAAAATAGATCAATACTATTAATTGAACTTTCAATAGTTTTGATATCTTTAATTAAAATCTCTTTAATAATATTACAAGATTCATCTATAAGATATATAGCACATTTAGGGTTATTTTTCAGCTCTAATAATATTGGAAAATATTTATCATTTATTTTACAATTAACATAATATATACAATTACGTAATAAGCATGTACTTGGGTTAAATCTTTTTACTCTCTTTTTTTTATTTAATATAACATATAAATTATTTTTATTCATATCATATTTTAATTTCATTCTAGAATTAATCTTTTCATTGTTCATATCTTCTATATTTTTATTTTCTTTATTATATATATTTAAAATATATTCATCCTCTTTATATTCTTTATCATTTATATATTCCATATTATGTATAGATTTTTCACTTCTTTTTTCTTTTGATAATTTTTCACTAAATATTTCAGACCCCTCAGATGAATAAACACTTTTTGCGTACATAGCATTACCCATCTTTTTCAATTATTTCATAATTTTTTTTTTTTTTTTTTTTTTTTTTTTTTTTTTGAAATTATAAAACTTTATTTAAAATTTTAAAAAATAAAAAATAAAATTGAAAATGAAGAAAATATATAAAAATATAATATGATTAATTATAAATTTATTATTTAATTT
>NC_033659.1:554449-562312 GCF_001601855.1 Plasmodium reichenowi | reverse complement strand
ATGTCCCTATTTTTTCTTTTTTTTTTTTTTTTTTTTTCTTTTATTCTCCTTTAAAAAAGTGTTTTATCTTTTTTTGTAGTTTAAAGCAATGAATAATCCAACAATTCAGAACACAATCGATCAATTTTTTAAAGTAAAAAGAAAAAGTAGTATCCTTAGTGGGGACATAGAAAAAAAAAAAAAAAGAGTAATTTTAGAAGAAGTAGAAGAAAAATCCTTGGAAGGTAGTTTAAAAGAAGAAAATGTAAACATTTTGAAGACGAAAAAAATTATGAATAATGATGAGGATATAGAAAAGATGGGTACAATAAGTAATATTAGTATGAGTACTAGTACAATAGATAATGAAATAAATAATAATGTAAAACAAAATGTTTGTGAACAAGGATATATGGAAGAAATAAAGAAGTTAATGCATATAGAATGGTATGAGCTATTAAAAGATGAATTAAAAAAAAACTATTTTAAAAATATGTATTTAAAAATAAAAGAAGAAAGGAAAACAAAAGTTATATATCCACCTGAACAATTAGTTTTTAATGCCTTTTTAAAAACACCATTGTCAAATATTAAAGTAGTTATAGTAGGTCAAGATCCCTATCATCAAAAAGATCAAGCCATGGGATTATGTTTTTCTGTTCCTATAGGAGTAAAAATACCTCCAAGTTTAAAAAATATTTTGAAAGAAATGAAACAAAAAAGTAACCATGGAAATTTAATAAGTTGGTCAGAACAAGGTGTATTTTTATTAAATACTTCTTTAACAGTTGAAGAAAATAAACCAGCATCACATAAAAATTATGGATGGGAAACATTTACTGATACAGTAATTAATATAATAAATCGTCAAAAAGAAAAAATCATTTTTATGTTATGGGGTAATTTTGCTATTAAAAAATGTAAAAATATTGACATAAATAAACATTTTATATTAAAGGCTGGACATCCATCACCTCTAAGTATTAAACATTTTGAAAACTGTAATCACTTTGCAAAGTGTAATAAAATATTAGCACAACATAATTTGACGCCCATCAAATGGGAGCTACCCCAATGAAAATATATATATATATATATATAAACATATACATATTATGTCAGGTGATTCTATATTTTTTTCTTTTTTTTTTAAATATATATATATATATATATATATATATATATATTTTTTATTTAGTTCATTATAAAGGAAAATATAAGTTCATTTTAATTTTTTTTTTTTTTTTAATCATACCTACCTTATAGAACCTTATATGCTTTATTTTGAAATATACAAATTTCGTTCTTTTTTTTTTTTTTTAGTGTATATTATACTTACCTAATCCTTCATAAAAAAAAAAAAAAAATCAATTCTATTATTTTTAATCCCCTCTCACTATAACCTTTTTGACATTTTGTTAAACATTAAATAAAAAAATAAAGAAAAATAAAACACACTTATTGATCTATATGATAATAGAATAATTAAAATAAATGTATGTTCATTTTGTTTCTGTTTTTTGTTTTTATCATGTAAATATTATTTTTATACATGTACAAAGTAATATACAAGTTGTTATATATATATATATATATATATATATATTTATATACATTCCATATTGTAGATTTGTTTTTTAAAAAATAATATATTATGATTTGTGCAATTTTTTTTTTTTTTATAAATAATTTTCAAAAGTTATATGATATGCTTTTTGATTGAATACCTTATCGGATAATTAACCTTACACGTAATCAAACAAATGAACAAATAAACAAATTAATATAAATATTTTTATTTTTATTTTTATTTATATTTTTTTTTTCTTATTTTCATTTTATTTTGTGAGCTTCCTAATGCTGGCGCTCCATTGGAACCTCCTGACTTTCAGGAGGAAGGCAAATTACAAAAGGTGCGCATATTATTTTTATAGAACATCAACAACCAAGAAACGAAATTCTTATGAAAACGATTTAAAAAGAGTTAAAGAGGTAAAGTGTGTAGTTTTATTAAACAAACCATTATTTCCTGGACTTACCTATGTTTTGAATAGTGATAAGAATGTGGTACAGTATTTAGGCGTTCATAATGATTATAAAGAAAAGAAAAATATGTTTGTTGGACTTTTTTTTCATAAGGAGAAAATAATAGAAACACACCATGAAACAAATGACACGTTCTATAATAAGAATTGTAATACATATGAATCACCTGATTTTTTAAATGATAAAAAAATAAAGATAGATAAAAATATACTAAAAAAAGATATAGATATATGTACCAATATTAATGATATATATAGCTATGGATGTGTAGGTGTAATAAAAGAAATACTATATGATGAAGATAATCTAAATTCTATTTGTGACGAAAATGATTATAATAATATAAAAGAAACTAATGATGTTATGAAGAAGCATCATTTTAATGAAAACAATAAAAAAGAAAAGGATAATTATTTATTAAAAAATCATATAGATATGACAAATATGAACAGATCAAATGATTTGTTAATAATACATAACAAATTAAAAAAAAAAAATAATGAAAAATTAAATTTGAATAAGCATAAGTCTATATATCGCATTGTTGTGAAGACAATGGCAAAAATAAAAATAGAAAAGTGGAATGAAGTTGAAAAAGTAGGATATATAGATATAATAAGAAATGAAGATTATGATATTAATAATAAGGAAATAAAAATATATTACCTAGAAATAATTGATAAAATAAAAAAAATCATATGTATGAATAGTTGTAATAATAGAGAATATAATATATTATTAAAATATTATAATACCAGAAATTTATATAACCTCATATATTTTGTCGGAAATATAAGTTTATCTAAAAATAATATTATTCAAACGTTGTTAGAAAGAAATATTTTAAAAGATCAATTGAAAATATGTATACAGATTTTATGTGATGATATTTATTTGTTAGAAATGAAACAAAAATTAAATGAGCATATAAATGAAAAATTTGAAAATGACAAAAAAAATATGATAATAAAAGAACAAATAAATATTTTAAAAAAACAACAACAACAACTACTACTACAAAGAGAGCGACAAGAACAGAACATGGAAGAATATGAAGAAGGAAATAATACTATTAAGTATGATCATGATTTCTTATGTGATGAGTTTAGAAATAAATTAATGTTAATTCGTACATATATAAGCAATGAAGCATATCGAATAATAAATCAAGATATAAATAAATTTATGTTATATAGTGAAAATTGTAATGAATATTCTTCGACTTATCAATATTTAAATACAAGCTTAAATATTCCTTTCAATAAATATAAAATGTTAAATGATAATATATTTCTATGTGAAGAGTTATTAAATAAAAATCATTATGGTCTAAAGAATGTAAAGAAATATATACTAGAATATTTAGCTTTATATATATTAAATAAAAGTATAAAATCGAAAATATTATTATTAGTTGGTTCCCCAGGTACAGGGAAAACATCTATATGTAAATCTATTAGTGAATGCCTAAATATTCCTTATTATATAATTAATATGAATAATATACATAATATGAATGAATTGATAGGACATAGAAAAACATATGTTAATAGTTATCAAGGTCAAATTATAAATTCTTTAATAGCAACGAAAATTATGAATCCTATAGTTATATTAGATGAATTCGACAAAGTAGCTTTTATCAATAGAAATATTTATAATATGTTCTTAAATATTTTTGATAAAGAACAAAATGAACATTTCAAAGATCAATATATTAATTTTGAAGTGGATATTTCTAAAATATTTTTTATATGTACTGCTAATTCTGTAGAAAATATTCCTGATGTTTTATTAGATAGAGTTGAAATTATAAATATACATCCATATACAAATATGGAAAAAATTGATATATATAAAAATTATTTAAAACACAAAATAGAAAATGAAACAAAAATTACATCATTATATTTAAATATATCAAATGATGTGTTATTATATATCCTTGATAATTATACTCAAGAAAATGGTTTAAGACAATTCTATAATATATTATATAATATATATAAAAAAAGGGCATATATGTTAATAAAAGGATATAATAAAAAAGTAGACATACATTTAAGTAACATATCTGAATTTGTAGGTGCAGAACAATTAATTATTAAAAAGAATTATCATAATGATCTACACTTAAATGTAAATAAAGAAAATATAATGATGGAAAATGAAAAAAATGAAAGAAATAAAAAATGTGAAAAAAATGAAAAGTATGAAAAAAATGAAAAATATGAAAAAAATGAAAAATATGAAGAATATGAAAAAAATGAAAAATATGAAAAAAATGAAAAAAATGAAATATATGAAAAAACATGTGGAGGATCAGTAAAATCATTAGCCTTTACTGAGAATGGAGGACAAGTAATTATCATAGAAGTATCAAGTTTGAGCGATAAAATTAAATCACATAATTATTATAATTATTTTCCAATGTATTATAATGACGATTATATAATATCAACGCATGAACAAAAATTAAAGAATAACAAAACGGAAAAACATTATCCATTGTCAAAAAAAAATAATAAGATATTAGAAGGAGAGAATAGATGCGAATTATTAAATAATATAGAAATTGTACATCCTATAAATGAACTATTTTCAATTTCGAATAAGTCATATAAAAATATATATAATATGAATTATGAAGAAGATGATAAGAAAAGTTTGACATCATCATTTTTTATAACAGAAGATGATGGTTATGTAAAAGAAAAAGAAAGAGTTCAAAAAGTTTCTTTTATGAATAATCAACAAGTATTAAATTCTTATAATGAGAAAAATAAAAATATATATAACCATGATAATATTGTTCAAAACAATTTAAATAAATATATAAAAAAAGAAAATAAATTATATCCATATAATAATTCGCCTTACGAACTTCATCCTATACATAATAATAATAATAATAATAATAATAATAATAATAATAATAACAACAATTTAAATCATAATATTACTATCACTGGAAATGTTGGTAGAATTATGCAAGAAAGTATACTTATTGCATATACTTATAGTATGAAGTTATTAAATACAATTATGCCAAATTTTGAAAGTAAACCTCTTCATATAAATTTAAGTGACGGAGATTTAAAAAAAGATGGTCCAAGTGCTGGTATAAATTTTGTTACTTGTATTTTATCTTATTATTTAAATATACCAATTGATAATACACTGTGTATGACGGGCGAAATAAATTTAAATGGTTATGTTTTAAAAATAGGGGGGTTATATGAAAAACTAAATGTTGCCAGAAATTTTGGTATACGTACTTTGATCATACCAAAAGAAAATTCCAACGAATATCAAGCACTGCCTCAGCATGTTAAGCAGAACATAAGAGTATTATATGTTCATCATTATTCTCAAATATTTAATTTCATCTTTAATAATAAAAAATGAATATATACATATATATATCTATATATATATACATATATATATCTATATATACATATATATATTTATATATACATATATATATTTATTATATGTTCAAATTTTTTTTAGTTTTTTTTTTTTTTTTGGGGTAAAATATATATATTTATACCTATATTATATTATTATTCTTTTTTCTAATATGTTGTTTTGCCATATATATTAAATTTTATTCTTAAATATATATTTTAACTTGACATTTATTAATTTAAACGATTATAATGAAATTCTATTTTGTTTCTTATTTTGATAAACAATAAATTATATTTATAATATTGTAAATTTATTATATATAAAATATATTATATATATATATATATATATATATATATATATATATATATATATAATATATTATATTTATACTTGAAATAAATGTATATATTATAAAACTTATCATAATAAATTTAACATATACATAAAGCATTTATATATTATATAGGTATACATTATGATATATATTATATAATTATATTTTTTATACATATATATTATTATATATATATATATATTTTTTTTTTTTTTTTTTAATATTTTTTATGGGTTTGTATTTCATTTTCTGTGTTTTTTTTTTTTTTGAAAAGTCATATATTTTTATATTTAAGATATTATTTTATTTATATATATTATATTTTTTTTTTTATTTTAAAAATATAATAAAAATAATACTGAACTATAAACATATAGATTATATAATATAATATATATATATAATATATATATATATATATATATATATAACGAATGGGTTATAAAAAATAAGGTTATATATACATTTATATATTTATAATATATATATACAAAGCTGGAATATTAATTGAATTTCACATGAGATTTTATTAGAATTAATTTAAAAACGTAATGAGGTGAAGGCTTTAATAATAACATAAAAATATGCTATATAATATATATATATGTATATTTTAATAAAGTATATTATATATAAAAAGTATTTGTACATATATATATATATATATAATATATATGTAAACTATCAATTTTGTGTAGCTTTTTTTACATTTAATAATAATATAAGTATATATTTTTAAAAAGAAAAAAGGATGGGGAAAAATTCACGTTTAGAAACATGGCTACAGTATAGAGTTAGGGTTACAATAAGTGATACAAGATATTTTGTTGGTACCTTTCTTTCGTATGATAGGCATATGAATATAGTTTTAGTAGATGCAGAGGAATTTCGAAAAGTAAAAAGTCAAGAGAATTCATTGAAGGTAATATATTGATATGTATATATGTGAGTTTGTATATATTTGAAGGAACTATTTTATAAGAATAATTGTGTATATGTTAATAAATAAAACATATACATAAAGTTATATACACATAAAAATATAATACATTCATGGTATATATTAATATTTATGCATTAAAAAATATACAATTTTTTTTTTTTGTTTTGTTATATATGTAATAATATATACATATTAATATAAACCCAATTGTGGATATAAAATAATACATATATGTGATACTTTATATATATATATATATATATATATATATATTTATATATGTATATTTTATTTTTTAGGAGATAAAACGTGTGGTTGGATTAATATTAATAAGAGGAGAAAACATTGTTTCTTTTACAGCTGAACAAGCACCAATAAATAAAAAGTCTATGGGTACTGTTATTAATAAAGGTATTGCAACCGGTAGAGGTATACCATTAAATAATTATGTACCTATGCAAAATAATTTTAATAATCCTTTAGGTAATCCTATGGGTAGTATGCCCACAGGTATGGTATTAAATACAGGAACAAATAAAAACTTAAATCCTGCAATTAATCCAAATATAAGGTTACCAAATATGGGAATAAATAACCAGAGACCTATAATACCACCAATTAGTATGCAAATTAATCAGAACCCACCACATAATAATGCAAATCAAGCAAAAGGATTACCCCCAGGTGTTCCACAATTACCTTTTCCACCTAACGTGAATCCTCCAGCAGAATAAAATATTGAATGTAATTTTTTTTTTTTTTTTATGCCTTTTACTATATAAAAAAAGGAGACGACATATAAGAGAACTTGAACGTGTATATAAATATGTAAATGTTTATATATTCAAAAAAAAAAATTTATATGAAAGAATATATAGATATATATATATATATATATTTATATGTTTTGATTTATTTTTTTTGTCCAAAAAGAGATGTTTATTAAGAAAAAAAAAGTGTTTTCCACCCTGAATGTATATTATGTATATATATATATATATATAATATGAACATATTTTTAAACATAAATTATTAATTATTAATATTTATTTTGAAGACTTTTTTTTTTTTTTTTTTTTTTTTTTTTTTTAAGGCATTAAGTTTTTATTTTTTTTTTTTTTTTACATTTTTTTTTTTTATT
>NC_033659.1:553123-554093 GCF_001601855.1 Plasmodium reichenowi | reverse complement strand
TTATTTTTGTATATATATATATATATTTTTTTTTTTTCATAATTTTGTTAGATTCGTCATATATTATATATATATATATATATATATATATAAATATATATATATATTTTATATGTCACATAAAAGATATATTATTTTTTTTTTTTTATTTTTAAATGAATTAACAAAAAATAAAACCTTATAAAAAAAAAAAATAAATAATAACATTTTATATAATCATAATTAATTATTATATATTATTATAAATTTTCTTTTTATTTATTCATTTATTTTTTAATAAAGATGAGGATTTAATATAATATACAAAAAAAAAAATAAAAAAGTATAACAAGAAATATATAGGAAAATATGTTTTATAATTATATATATCTTTTTTAATAATTTAAGATATATTATTAATAATCAAAATTAAGTTTAAAAATATATTTAACTTTAAAAAAAAAAAAAAAAAAAAAAAAACTATAAAGGGAGATTATTTTGAAAAGAATGAATAAAAATTTTTTATTTAAGGATAATATATAAATATACAAAATAAAAAAAATATAAAATATATTTTTATAATCATCTGAATATAAATACTGGCATTGTATTATATAATATAATCTATATAATTTATATAAATTAACAAACTGGCACACCTATAGTACAAAATATAAAAAATTTACATTAATTCTCTACATTTTTCAAGATATTTTTATGGACGTTGTGAAATATGATAAGAAGTAATACAACCTGTATATATATATATATATATATATCAAAATAATATATAATATATTATATATAATAATACATATTTTATGGTGAACTTTTTTTTATATGAGCTTTTATTCATCCATAGTATTAATATCATATGCTTAACTCACAATATATAAGGGGAATAAAATAAAATAAAAATAATATAACATATATATTATATATTATATATTATATATTATATATATATATATATTCATAACATTTGCAAAAA
>NC_033659.1:547583-552790 GCF_001601855.1 Plasmodium reichenowi | reverse complement strand
TTATATTATACTATATTACATTTTATTTGAATATATACAAAGTTTTATTATATTATACTTAAAAAAGAAAAAATAAACAATCCACTGAAAAAAAAAGTCATGTGGTGTATTTTTAATAATATATTTGATATTTATTTTTTCTAAATTTGTTTTTTTCCTGTATCATAATAAAATAAAATAAAAAAAAAAAAGTAAAGAAAAAAGAGTTAGGAAAATATTTATATATAATGTTATAAAAATCAAATGTAAATAAATGATAATATAAAATAAGGTATTTCTTATTTATAAAAATAGATTTTTTTTTTTTTTTTTTTTTTTTTTTCTTTTAAATAATTTATAAAAATATATATATTATATTTAATCCTTTAATCATTTAATTGTTTAATCATTTAATTATTTAATCATTTAATTGTTTAATCATTTAATCGTTTAATTATTTAATCATTTAATTATTTAATCATTGAATCTTATTATTTTATTTTATTTTTTTTTGTGAATTGTATAACCTTTTTATACATTATATAAATAATAATCATAATGATGATTTTTTTTTTAAGAAGCAACACCTCAAATAATATAAAATTATAAAACCACGCCTTATGAATTAATTCTAGGGTTTGTAGGTTTTGTAATTTAATATTTAATATACAACTTGTATTATATATATATATATATTATATATATGTATGTATTTTTATATATAACATTTGAGTATAATATATATATATATATATATATATATATATATATATATGTTAACATACAAAATATCGAAAAAAAAAAAAATATATTAAAATGTCCATCTTTTAAATTATATAACAAATGTATAAAATGTATTACATTACAATATAAATTTTTTTTTTTTTTTTTTTTTTTTTCTTTTTTTCTTTTTTTATACTGTATTATTTTTTATATATAATATATAAATACTATGAGTTTTGTTAAAGGTGCAATACACGTTTCAATTTTGAACAACTACATGGACTTCTATAAAGAAAGTACGGTAGATAAAATTGAAACGTCATTTTCTATAAGAAATAATAACGAATCTAATACTAAAAATAATGAAAAAAGGAAGTCCTCTTTATGTATTATGAACGACGAAGAAAAAATGAAAAACAAAATATCCAAGTGTACAAAGAACAACAATTTATATAAGAATAAGAAAAAGCGAAGGAAGGAAAAGAATATATTAAGTAATAAATCCAGAAGTAAGAAATTTTTAAAGTTCAACATAAAAGGTAAGGATAAAAAGAATAACATAAATAGCAACATATACAACAATGCAAATAAGAACAACTTAAACATGAATAATAATAATAATAGTAATAATAAGATTAATAGTTGTTGTAGATATGTTTATAAAGGATCCACAAATAAAAGAAATAGTAAATTATTATTAAATGATGAAATAAAACATAATGAAATATATCATACAAATATTGATAACTCATTTATTTGTATGAACAAAAATGATATGAACGTTATCAGAAATTGTAAAGAGAATAACCATTCAATAAGACAAATGAATACAAAAATAAAGAAAAAGAAATATAATAAAAAAAATGTATTAATATCAAAACAAATAAACAAACAAATCCAAATGTTAAAAAGTAATAATTGTTATATTATGTATCATATGAATGAAAAAAGAAATACTGAAAAAGAAAAAAAAAAAAAAAAAAGTAAAAAAATTGTGAAATCTATTTTGTATAATAGAAAAAGGTCACATTATTATATATCTAATTTTTTAAAAACATATATGAAGATAAAGAATAATAAAATACAAAAGAAATTAAAAAAATATGTATACCTGAAAGATATATATTTAACTATAAATATGTCTAACAAACAAACTTGTAATAATTTAAATGAACAAAATAAATCTGAATTCCTTTTTGACGATTTACAAAAAGGACATCAAGTGAACAAGTGTGATAATAAATTATATAAAATGAATTTTAAAAGTTTAAAACATCTAAACAATGGAAAGAAAAATTATATAAAAGAAAATGATAATAACAATAATTTTTATAATGAAGATAATAGTATAACAGAAAATCTTAGTGATGATTATATAATATTAAATAAGAACAAATGTAATAAAATGGAAAATAAAATATATAATAATAATGTTATTAATCATAGACATAGTAGTGAGGATATATATTTGAATCACTCGAAATTAAAAGAAAATAATAATAATTTAGTTAATTCATATGTTATAAAAGAAAAGGATATGGAAGACAAAGAATTAATGAGTGATAATGAGAAAAAAGAAGAACAATTGATTTTAAAAAATGTAAATAAGAAAATACAGTTGTGTAATGAAAGCAAATTAGATAATGAAAAAAAGAACAAAGGGGATAACATAAAATTGGGTAATACAAAAAATAAAGATAATTTTTATAAATATCTTAATGTCTTGTCTATTAATAAATTAATAAAAGGAGAAACATATTTGGAAAGAAGAACAAAAAAAAGTGATAATAGTAATGAGCATAAAAGTGATAATATTTATGATGATAAAAAAATAAAATATAAAAGTGTTGAAAATTATACTTCAGAATTGTTAGACAAAAATATTGACAATAGTAATTTCTTTGATGAAGCAAATGAGAAAAAAAAAAAATTAAAAAAAAAACAAATGAACACTTGTGTTAATAAAAATGTAATGGATTATGTTAATGAGGATGAATATTATCATGAAGAAAGAGTAAAAAAGAAAAGGAAAAAAAAAAAAAAAGACAACAAAAAATATAATATCAAAAATAAAAATGAAAGTGAAGAGATGTTTGAAGATGTTACAAGTACAAATGGTTGTATTAATGGTAATAATAGTGGTACCTTTATTTACGATGAAGAAATAGGTAACCATGTTATTAATAGGGGGAATATTATTATTAGTAATAATAATAATGATAATAATGATGATAATAATGATAATTATATTGTATTAACAGGTAATGAAAAAAATATGAATGCTAAGGAAATATCAGAATATATTACAAAACAAGGTTTGAACTTAAAAGAATATCTTATATGGAAAGAAATAAAGATTAAAGAAAGTAAAGAACTTATTCATTTAAATTTAGATTCATCATTTAGTGTTTCGAAAGGTGCTGGATTATATAATTATGGTCAGAATATATGTTTTTTTAATAGTATTATTCAAGCTATTATAAGAATACCATATATTTGTAAAGATTTATTAAATAAATTACATTCCATAAATTGTGAAAAAAGGAAGAAAAAAACATTTTGTTTTTATTGCTTATTTGAACAATTTGCCTGTAATATTATATCAAAAAAGAGTGTAATAAAAAATGTATTAATACCTTATATAAAAAAATATATGTGTAATAGTTATCATATAGGATATCAAGAAGATGTACATGAATATTTAAGATATTTCCTAAACTCTTTAGAAAAGACATCTTTTTTTTCTTCCATATATATACAGAAAATGTTTACAGGGGTATCAAAAAATGTAACCATATGTATGAATTGTAATAATGTATCTCTTAAATATGAACAATATTATGAATTATCTTTAGATATTAGTTCATCTAATAATTTAGAAGATGCTTTAAAGCATTTCCTATCTAAGGAGATGTTAGCAGGTGAAAATGGATATTATTGTGAAAAATGTAAAAAAAAAAAAAAAGCAACAAAACAATGTGTTATTAATAAATTACCAAGAGTTTTAACTATACAGATAAAAAGATTCTTTATGAATTCAAATTTTGATATAGTAAAAAATCACAAAAATATATCTTATCCATTATATTTAGATATGAAATATTATGTAAATAATTATGATCTGTTTGAGAATAATTTTAATAATAATGTTATATCCTTATATGAAAAAATGAATAAAACAAATTGTGTAGGAAGTACAACAAATGGACCTAATAAAAAAAATAACAAAATATATCATCAGAATAATTCCTGTAATATAAAAAATAATAACCACTTTGTTCATACAAATTATAATAATAAAGCACAAAATATTCTAACACCACAAAAAGTAACACAACAAAATATAATACCAGAACATTCATTTAACAAAAACCATGTAAATTATGAAAATGATTTTTTGCTAAATAATATGAATAAAAAAAGAGAATGTTCAAATGATGATATCATTTCTAATATTAATAAAAATGAAAATATATTTTTTAATAATAAAGATAAAGAATATTTGTTAAATGAAAAATATATGAATACTAATCAATGTATTAAATTAAGAGGAGGAAATCATAATATAAATATCCACGTCCTAAAAATTATTGAAAACATTTTAATTGATCTCAAAGAAAGTATGTGTAAAAAACAAATACAAAATAAATTGACATCAAAAGTTTTAAGAAATATGATACGAGAAAAAAAAAAACTACTCATAAAACAATTAAAGAAAATAAAATTTTCCAAATTATATAAAGATATATCCTTAAGGATATCTAAAGATATTGATATGTTATATTATTATTTTAAAGTAAATAGAGAAAATGATCAATTTAAAAAAATAATATATAAATATAAAATAGATTATTATGAATATTATGTAGGATCTACAAATATCAATGAAGATTTTATAAATTATAATCATAATTTGGATTCTTCTCCCGCTAAAGATCATCATAATAACCCTCATCAAAATAATGATGAAAATAATAATCGACACTCAAATGTAAATTTCAAAGAGGGGAATGCGAAAAATTCTAATAAAAAAAACAATTATTTTTCATTCGAATTAACCGGCCTAATTAAACATATAGGTTCAGGAACAGATTATGGACATTATATCGCTTTAACCAAATCTAATAATAATATATATTTACAATGTGATGATAACCATATTTCTTATATTAATAGAAAAGATATCTTAAACTGTGTAAAGAATGCATACGTTTTTATATATACATGTATAAATCCGGAATTTATCGATTTTTATAATAAATATGTTGATGTTTTAGAAAAAAAAAATTTCGACATCAATTTACCTGTTTTTGAAAAGAGAGTAGAATTCAAAGAAAGAATAACAATGCCAAAGGAAAAATTTATAAATAAATCTTTATGCTATTAATTTTAACGTTTAGTTATATGGACATGAATTGTTATGGTATCATTGTGTTAATTTTGGTAACTGGGTTGTTATAAAAAAAAAAAAATAAAAAAAAAAAAAATAAAAAAAAAAAAAATAA
>NC_033659.1:545265-547254 GCF_001601855.1 Plasmodium reichenowi | reverse complement strand
AAAAAAAAAAAAAAAATATACATATATATATATATATATATACCAAATAAACGTGGATACCACTTATAAGGTATATTTAAAAATTTTTTTTTTTTGGTGTTTTACTTTTTTTACTTTGCTTTTCTATTTCTGGATATTTCTTTGATTAATGAATCTATAGTAATGTTATCCAGTATACTTTGTATAACTTTATTTAGTGTTGATATATCATTTGGAATATTTTTATCGAATCTTATTTTTTGAGCTATCCATCCGCCTTCTACTTTTTGTTCCCTACCATTCTCACCTTTACAAATTGAGAAGATATTTTTGGAAACATAATAGCACTCAATAATGTAATGTGATATTTTATTAGAAATAGCTAATTGTAACAATTCTTTGTAGACATCTCCATATTCAGCAAGATAACATTTATAAGATGTCCTTACTCCGTTTATAGATATAAAGAGTTCAAATTTACTAGGAATATTATATTCATCGTATATAGTTTCTATACCAAAATCGACTGTATTTAAATTTAGAGGTTTCCATTTTAGGAGTTGATAAAAATTACCTGTTATATATGGAGAATGTAAAGGTGTAAATATAATACCATCAGAATAATGAGGTAGCTTTTTCATAATTTTTATAAGTTCACATATTTTTTCTATTGGATAAAAATCTTTTAAATATATTTCAAAAGGAATTTCTTCCTCATGTATTGTTGAAGCAGTGTCATCAGATGAATAGGAACGTTCATCTTCTTCTTCCTCATATTCTTTTTGTTCTCTATGTTGTTCACGTTTGTACAAAAGTAAGTTACAATTATTTAAAGAATTTATATTATCATTCGTTCCAATGTTTTGTATACCATTATTATTTTCTTCCAAAAGAATTCCATGATTCATCAATATATTATTTTTTTCATTATGATTATTAAAGTCTTGATTTATATTAATACTGTTTATATTGACATTATTCATATTAAAATCGTTCACATTAAGACAATTCACATCAACATCATTCACATTAACATCATTCACATTAACACCGTTCACATTAACACCATTCACATTAACACCATTCACATTAACACCATTCACATTAACACCATTCACATTAACACCATTCACATTAACACCATTCACATTAACACCATTCACATTAACATCATTCACATTAACACCGTTCATATTTTTATTATTGATATGTGGATGGTCATTTTTTTTATGAGATATCAATACATTTTCTTCCTCAGTTAACATATTATTTAAATTACTTTTTCTTTTTTTAATATTATCTTTTTCATCAAGTTCAATATATAGAGATTCATTTTCATGATTAGTTTGTAAATTATTTTTGCTTTTTTTATTTTTTTGAGACTTTTTATATTTTTTTAAAGGTGTTATAACATAATTATACACATTGGTTAATCTTTCAAAATAAGATAAATTTGTTATATCTTTTCTTTGTATATATAAGCCATCATATATCAAATAGACAATTTTTTTTTCTTCTACACCAGTCTTCTCATTATATATAATATCTTCAACTAATTCTCCATCTAATAAAGTTAGTTGTTGTTTTTTGGATAAATCTTCTATGGTAGGTATATGCATATCATTCTTAAAAATTTCATAATTCCTATCAATCAAAAATGTGGTATTTGATGCTATAAATAAAAAGTACCGTACTCCATCCGTCTTCTCACATATTAAATACTCTTTCGTAAATAAATTTTTTATATTATGATTTGTTAAAGATACAGGATTACAACCTGGGAAACCTCTCCTTTTCCATTTTAACATTTCGTTAATTTTGGAGCGAATTTTTTCCTTCAAAAACTCATTCTCAATTTTTTCTCCAGGGTGATATGTACTCGTGATCATTTTTATGAAAAATACAAAAAAAAAAAAAAAAAAAAAAAAAAAAAAAAAAAAAAAAAAAAAAAAAAAAAAAAAAAAAAAAAAATAAAAAAAAAAAAAAAAAAAAAATAATAATAAAAAAAAT
>NC_033659.1:532050-539550 GCF_001601855.1 Plasmodium reichenowi | reverse complement strand
TTAGCTGTATGAATGTATTAAATATTATAGAAGCGTTTGAAGATATGGGTTTCTGCTTTAAAGAAGATTTTACCTACGATCCTGAAATATATATTGAGAATTTGAAAACTTATTTTTTAAGCAAATTAGAAGAATCTAAAAGTAAAGGTAATGAAGGAGAAAAGGAATTTGGTGGTGTTAATACTGTTGATGAAACAAGTAAGAGTAATAAGAATATGGAAATATTAAAAAATATTGAAAAAAAAGATGTTATGGATAAAAATCCGATAAGTGATGTACCTAAAGATATTATATTTTTTATGAGAGTTGCATCTTTATTACATGGATTATGTACACAATTAAATGTAAAAATTAATTATTTAAATATCTTTTCAAGAAGAGCTAAAGAAGCTTTAGAAAAAATATATATACCAATAAATAATAGTATACACACAATACCAATAGATAAATATCCAAATACATTTGTAGAAAAAAGAATTCATCAATTTATAAAAACATTATATGAAAAAAAAAAAATACTAGGATGTCAAGTAGCCATTATACATAAAAAAAAGTTAGTTGTTAATACATGTGTAGGAATTACAAGTACAACAGATAAAAGACCTATAACAAAACATTCTTTATTTAATGGATATTCATTAAACAAAATTATTTTAAATATAGCTCTATATCATCTTATATGTAACTCAGTGAATGAACAAACGTCAGGTGAAAGTATTTTGCTCGGTATGGATAAGAAAAAGGATAAGCTAGGGGAAAAGATAAGTCAAAAAATTCAAGAAAAAATAAGTGAAAAGATAAAAATTAAATCAAACGCGAAGGAGAAAAATCAATTGGATGAAAAAATGAAAATTAAGATAAACGAAAAGGATAAGGGTAAAGCTAAGGAAAAGAATAAAAATAATAATAAGGAAAAAAATGATAAGGAAAAAAATGATAAGGAAAAAAATGATAAGGAAAAAAATAGTAATGAAGACAATAATAAAGAGGACAATGATAAGGATAACAATGATAAGGATAACAATGATAAGGATAACAATGATAAGGATAACAATGATAAGGATAACAATAATAATGAGGACAATAATAATAATAATAATAAATTATTAAACGAAATGGATCAAAGTAAACACAATGCAAATGAAAAAACATCCAATATGAAAGATAATAATAAACCTTATGAAGAAGAAGACCTAGAGGATGAAGTTGCTGATGATAATAAAACAGATAATGAAAATAATTATATTACCGAAAAATTAAATGAATTTAATAAAATAGAAAACGATTATTTCTCAGTAAATATGAATGAAAATATAATTAAATGTGAAGAGTTTGGTGAGAGCAAGGATATAAGTCCTTTATCTGTCAATAGTTTCATAAGTTTTAATAGTTATAATAGTTATAATAATAATGTTAGTTGGATCAGTAGTATGAGTAGGAATAGTTACAAAAGTATGATTGAAAGGATAGAAGATGATGTGCAATATAAAGAAATTAATGATGATCTACCTAATAATAGTAAGCTTAGTCTTATGAGCGAATACAAAAAGCATGATAAATATAAAGGTAGAAATTATATCCATAATCACAATAATGATGATGTACATCACCATAATCATCATCATAATCATCACCATAATCTTCACCATAATCATCACCATAATCATCACCATAATCATCACCATAATCATCACCATAATCATCACCATAATCATCACCATCATGATAATAATATAAATAAGAGTAATAATGAGACAGAGTCCAATCCAAATAAATCCATAAATATATATCCAAATATATCATATAACAAAATGGATACCTTAATAAAAAAACAACAAAGTTATATTGATGAGAAAAACTTTATAAAAAGTATAGAAAGCAAACAAATAAGAAATTTCAAAAATATTATTAACGATCATATTTGTAATTACTGGGATGGATTTATATGTAATAATAAAAAAAATATAACCATAAAAGATATATTAACTTTAAAGTGTTTTATTAAGAAGCCTTTTCATGATAAAATAACGTTAAGCAAATTTATAGATTACGATCAAATGATAAATATGATTGAGAACTCTAAACATTATAAGACTTCAGATAAAACGTCGAAATATGGAGAGTATTTATATTTAATCGATACATATATTATATCTGAGTTAATACATAATATATCAGGATTACATTATTATGAGTATATATATAAATATATAGTGAAACCATTAAATTTGACTGAAGAAATGTTTGTACCCATACCTTCAGAATTATTAAAAAATCAAAAATACGAAGATTCAAAAAAGAAAAATGTCAACAATCAAAATAATGTAAATACCACTGGTGGTCTTAGTAATAATAATTTAGATAAAACAAAAAAATTTATAAAGGATAAAAAGGCAAATGTTATAGATAAAAAAACAAACATTCTAGATAAAAAATCTATTGTTATGGATAAATGGCCTAACATGATGAAGGATTATACAACCAGTGCTTTAAAAAATAATGAATACAAATCAACTTCTTTTATTGGTGGTAAGAAATTTAAAAAGTCTAGTACTATTTCCAACTTTATAGACGATATAAATGATGATATGAATTTTTATATTATGAATGCGGAACTTTTAAAGTTTGAAAATATTAATTTAAAGAATACCATATCTAACAAAAAAAAATTTGATAGTAATCAAAAAGTTTTATCGAAAAAAAGAAGTATAAGTGTTGATGTGTATTATTCTAAGAAAAAAATTAAAGGTAACACAATAAATAAAATAATAACAAGTGAATAGATAAAAAAAAAAAAAAAAAATAATAAACACATCAAAATTAATATATAAAGAAAGAATATATTCACAAAGGTGTAATATATAATATGTAATATATATATATATATATATATATATATATATTTTATTTATTTGTAGATGGTAGTAAGAAGGAGAAAAAAAAAAATAAGGATAAGAAAGATCAAAAGGGAAGTAAAACCAAAGTGGATTTTGAAAAAAGAGACATCGCAGAGATGAAGAAAGTAGATAAGAATGAAGAAAGAAACCAACCGAATCAACAGAAAGATCATCCAAATGAACAAAACGATCAAATGTATGAGGACATAGTTGAAACGTATGAAGATATAATTGAAACATATGAAGACAAAATAGAACTAAACCATGATAATGATGATAGTAACCTAAAGATGAACGATGTTTATCATGACATTATAGAAGAGAAAGAAGACAATGAATATTATAATAATATTAAGAAGGAATATGAAAATGAAGAGAATAATAATAAAATTGAAATATCAAAAGATTCTTTAAATAAGAAGCAATCTAATATAGAAAGTAAAATGAATATTTTAATAAATAACGAACTTATAGATAATGAAAATGCAAGAAAATTGGATTCAAGTAATCTTCTTGAAAGTACCTTAAGGAATAAAGAATCCTTTAGTTTTAAAAATAAATTTTTGAATCATGTAGATAATTTAAAATTAAAAACGAAGAAAATAAATGATTCCATAAAAAATATGTATGAAAATAATGAGAATATTTTTTTGAAAAATTTCTTTCTGTCACCTAAGAAATGTGATAATATAGAAAATAACTTAGATCACAGAAATGTAGAGGCTAATTGTGTAGATAATAATATGTGTGAAAGTAATAGTTTGAATAATAGTTGTTACAATAATAGTTTTTATAATAGTTTTTATAATAGTCATAGTAATAGTAAAAATAGTAGTAAAATAAGAAACTACAATAATATGGATAATGTAAATAATAATGTTAATAGTGATAATATAAATTATAGTCCCAATGATAATAAAAAGAAAAATAGTTATAATAATAATAATAATAATAATAGTAATAACAATATTATTGTTAGTTGTAGCCCTTATGTTTATAATTACAACAATAAATATACATTAAAAGAAAATTATGATAAAAAATTTAATATGAACAAATTTAATAAAGTAATGTTATCTAATCCAAAAGCAACAGTTCATAAGAATAAAAAAGATAATTTATTTTTATTTGAGGAAAGAGGTAAGAGATCACATAGTTATAGTGACTGTAGAAATGAATCACATCATGTAATGAAAAATTCTTATATGGAGAATATTAACAATATAAATAATTATAGTAATAGTAGTATGAATTACTTAAACTATTATATTAGTAATAAGAAAAGTGTAAATTATATGAATGCCAATGGGGTGGTCATAAAATATGATGATGATAATAATAATGTAAATAATGTAAATAATGTAAATAATATGAATAATATAAATAACAATGAAAGTAATAATACTAACAAAATGAGCTTTTTTACAAACACTATCTTGAATACTTTTCAAGATAAAAATAATAAGACAAAAAAGAAAAAAGAAGTGAAATGTTTAAGTAATGAAGATAAATATTTTTATAATTTAGAAGAAAGAAGAAAATATTATAAATATAATTTTGATAAAAATATCAGAAAATTATTTAACAATGTAGATACAAAAACGAGTGGTGAAGAATCAGCAAATAGTCTATTGAAAGAAAAATATAATAAATATCATAAGAGAAATAAGAAATATAAAAAACTCTTCGAATATATCAAACAGTTAAAAGATCATATAAAAAAAAAAAGCGATCATATTAGAGAGGCAAATGAAGCATTTATAAGAAGTATAAAACAAAAGCAAGAGGACGAAAATAAAAAAAAAGAAGAGAATAAAACAACTGATGAGGGTAAAACAATTGATGAGGGTAAAACAATTGATGAGGGTAAAACAATTGATGAGGGTAAAACAATTGATGAAGGTAAAACAATTGATGAGATTAAAACAATTGATGAGGTTAAAACAATTGATGAGGTTAAAACAATTGAAGAGGGTAAAACAATTGAAGAGGGTAAAACAACTGATGAGGGCAAAACAATTGAAGAGGGTAAAACAGTTCAAGAGGGTAAAACAATTCAAGAGGGTAAAACATTTCAAGAGGGTAGAACAATTGAAGAGTGCAAAATCATTGGAGATAATAAAAAGGGTGGTGAAGATTACAATAAAAATGAAGAGAATAAATCTAAAGAGGAAAAAACACGAAACGATGACAAATACGAATTTGTTCAAGATACCGAAGAGCTCATAAAAAAGGTTACGAAAAAAGATCAAGAGTTGTTGAAAAAATTAATAGAATATAAATACCAAATATTAAAAAAACAAAATAATAACCTTATGAAAAAAAAAAATAAACAGAATATATATATGAACGATTATTCAGATAATATAGAAATGTTTAGTGATACTGAAACAGATTCTACTGATTATTATGATGAAGATGATGTAGATTATGATGAACATATGGTTGAATATAATAATTATCATGATGAAAGAAATCAGAATACAAAAGAGTATATATTTTATGATAAGAAAAGAACCAGAAGAGAACTAAAAGAATTACGACGTTTTAATGAAAGGAAAAAAAGGTTAGAAACATATTTAATTATGAATAAGTTATATAATCAAAATAAAAAAGGAGTGATTTCAAAAGAATATCATACAATTAATAAAAAAACGG
Organism: Plasmodium reichenowi; assembly: GCF_001601855.1. Taxonomy (NCBI): domain Eukaryota; phylum Apicomplexa; class Aconoidasida; order Haemosporida; family Plasmodiidae; genus Plasmodium; species Plasmodium reichenowi. The sequence continues at coordinate 533,995 of NC_033659.1, read as the reverse complement.
ATGTATATTGGAGACTAGCTTTTGCAAGAAGAAACATTAATGTATTAGAAAACGTAACACAAGAGGATGTGAATAATCAATTAGAAATGTTAAAGTCTAATGGCAAAGTACAAAAAAAGGGAGGAGGAAATAATAAGGAAAATGAAAATGAGGAAAAAAATAAAAATAATAAAAATAATTATATTAATAATATAAAGAATGATCAAGAGAAATCATTAAATGATAATAAAAATTTTGATAACAAACTTAAAATGTATGTAGATAATTTTAATATTAAACAATATAATAAATATATATCATTATTCCAATTAATGCAATCTAAACCATATATTTTAGATCCGTTAATTTATGATTCTAAAAAAATTTTGGATAAATTTATACCAATCAATGGTAGATTTACAGCAAAAGCATTATGTAAATTATTAGCATTTGTGAATAACGAATTTTTTTTTCCATCTTATATTATTAATAAAATAAGAAAGAAATATACTATTGATAAAAGTGTAGAGGCATTGATTTTAACAGGAGCTATGAGTAGAATATGGGGTATGGGTTTTCAACTCTTTGAATGTGAATATAATGCTAATATTAATGATGAATTTAATTTATATAAAAAAAAAAATAAATATAAAAGAAAAAATATAGAATCTAGAAAAAAAAAAAAAATAAATAAAAAAAATAAAATTGTTGGATATGGACAATCCGATTTTTCAGGATGTTTGGCTATATCATTTCCAGAAATTGATTTATCTATCACAATACTTTTATCTGACGTTTTTAAAGGAGCAGATGTAATACAAAAAAAAAAAATTATTTAACAATTATGTATTATATATATGATACATGTTAAGCCTTAATATTTATTTAATTTATTCATTTTTTTTTTTTTTTTTTTTTTTTTTTTTTTTTTTCTATCGTTTTCTTAGGTGTGTCATCTCTTATTAGAATTTATATTAAAACTATACGGATTGAAACCTCAATGGAAAGTGCCTGTCAAAATGTCTGAACTTGTCAAAGTTTTTTAAAATTAAAAAAAATAACAGAAAAAAAGAAAGCATCTTTTTTGTCGTCCTACAATTCGTAATACAGCACATATATATATATATATATATATATATATTATATTATATGTGTGTTTATTTCTTCCTAATTTTTTTAGTTGTACTTTTTTTTTTATTTTATTATATATATTTTTTTTTACCCAGTAGACACATGAATATACTCTAAATAATATTCCCCTTTATTTTTTAATTTGTCAAATTATACAAATTTATTTTTAACATAGAATTTTATAAAATTATTATACTAGAAAAAGATTTATTTTATTTTTTTTTTTATTTATTTATTTATTTATTTTTATTTATTTATTTATTTTTATTTATTTATTTTTTTTTTATTTTCGACAAAAATAAATATATGGCTAAATTAAATATAAATAGCGTAAAAGTTATGTTGCATATATAAATCATTAAGATAATATTTCATTTGATTCATATACTACATGTGTTATTTAATATGAAACAGTTTTTTTTTTTTTTTTTTATTTTAATATTTTTCGTTGTTTTATTTTATTTGTTTTTATTTCCTATTTTCTGTTTTTTTTTTTTTTTATTCTTGCGTTTAAAATGTTTTTAAATATATATATATATATATATATATTTATTTATTTATATATATATATGTATTTTTTAAAACATATAAAACATTATATATATATATATATTGATATATATTTAACTAAATTTTAAACATATATATGTCTATTTTATATAAAACTATATAAATATGTATTATATATATATATATATATATATATATATATATATATATATAAAAAAAAAAAAAAAAAAAAAAAAAAAAAAAAAAAAAAAAATAAAAAAAAAAAATACTACTTTTATAGATAATATTTATTTTTTTAAAAAAAAAAAAAAAAAAATAAATAAAT